>NW_014333552.1:2837-27121 GCF_000341935.2 Cephus cinctus
GTTTCACTTCTGTGATATTCCTTAACAGTAACTGTACTCGAACTCACGTTGTTTCCTCTTATGCGGTATCATCCAAATTGTTGCAGCAAACTAACGAAGCTCAGCTCCTCCTTTTATAGGAAATTCTCAAGGGTTAAAAAATAGGGATGGGAGGTTTCGCAGATTTCTAGGAATCGAATCGCCTACAGAGATTCGATGTCAAGGTTCATGCATCTTCCGGAATATTCCTTAGCCCTCCGACGACGAAGGTTCTAGAATGTTCTGGAAGGTTCTCGATCGTGCGTAATTCCTAGAATCGAGCGCAAAATTCCCGGAATGTGACGCAAAATTCCCGGAATCGAGCAAAAATTCTTGGAATCGAGGGTTCTGATGACGTCACTTTCAGAAATCGTAGAGCTCACGACGGCAACTTAGCACGGACACCCACCTTCGAAGGCTCTGGAGTGTCGGTATTATGTCGGTGCAGGAATCTATATCCAGAACTCCCAAACTTATACTACTGGTTAGTTTTTCGCTTATTTAACATTATCTTATTTTTCTCGAAACGTAATAGTTTTATAATGAAAATGCATATGACATAAAAGATGTAATTTTTTACAAGCTACAATTTTTATTTCTAACTTTTCTCTCTATAATCAATATTTATTGAAAAAATATCAGAAAAGTATTTTTTCTTGAAAAATTGCCATTTTTTAAATTAATTTTGCGGGTATTGCGGGAAGTATGCGTTTTTCGGAACTTTATTCATTTGATTTATATAGTAGCACGATCTTCAAGCCGTGCGAAATTTTTGAATAACACTGTATAAAATAATACAAAAATACACAATAAAATATACAGAAATATATCATTACATAACGGATGTCACGTAATAATTGCGTAAATTCGATCGATTTTCTCATTAGTTACATTACATTATATATTATAGGCCAGGTGACATCTTTTTCGTTTTTATTTCTATGTATATACTGTAACCTTAATCGCACGATACGGTTCTCCGGAATGTGCCAAAAAGGCGGGTTCAAGCCAGAATCGACTGTTAGGAATTTAGGAAAAATATCAGGCGGAACAAATGAAAGTGAGATTTTGTTTTACAAATTAGAAAAGAAAATATATTATCCTACAACGGAATACAATAAGTTTTAGTGCAGGTCCAGCCTAGAGAATGCTGGATGTTAATAAGCGAAGAATAGATATAAACGTAAGCGGACAGTAAGAAAAATTATAGATGGTATATACAACAGTTTAGTAATCGGACAGTCAATTGTATTAATACGGTTGTTACACGCAGTTTACCTATACGATATGTCTGACGAAAATCGTAGGTAAACTTCTAGTCTCGTGTGATTCTATATTGGCTCTTATTTTGATTGTATCAATAAAATATAGAATCGTGTCTGAGAGCAGCCTCCGACCAGCGGAATTTGATTACAGAGTTGACTCGTTAAAATATAATCGTCGTGCTGTGGAGCAGTTTTCCACAAGGGAACTCGTGATCACAGGTAGACGTAGTCCTATCTAAAAACAACGTTGCTATCTTGGCTAGGTGAGAAGTCTCATTCGCAAAGTAACTAGTTGTGCAAGTGTTTGAATAAAGTTAGGATGGCATGTATAGCGGAAACGGCACAATGATCAAGTGTATCAAAGTGACGGCCCAACTGAAATGCAGAGATTGATTCTATCTGGCAGAAGAGACGGTTTGCTCCCTACCCGAGACGGTTTGTTCGATTACAAGAGTAGAAGTACCTCTAGAAATGATGGTCAAGTGGGACGGTTTACCCGCTTGCCCGAGACGGTTTGCTCGTTTATTTTACTAAAGGTAACCTAGCTAGCTCAAGTGATAGAATGCTCGAGTCGCGAAACGTCGCCGTTAATATACCCGTCAACGGTCGGCCAGGGGGCCTGAGAGGTGCGGAAGAATTGAGCGTCGCGATGCCTACGAATTGTTATTACTTGATATTTAGGGTTATTCGGGTTAGCAGGATCTTATTATTACCGCGATGACGAATATCCTCGGATGTATACGTTACAATACAGATTAAATATTTCAAAAATTCTAAGCCATACTTTTTACGCTTACTTCTAAAATGTACTTAAGCATTAGATTCTTCCTCATATCATATCGCGAAAGCAGTCAGCGTGAACTTAGGTACAGATTACTTTAAAACTATATAACTTCGCAAATGACGTCATCAACGCATAAATACTGTCCCATCAGAGCGTTAAGATCCACGACTAGTGGGGTAGACAGGGCATTCGTATTCGTGTTAGCACGTCCAATTGGCGGGTAGAATCCATCGCAGTGGGAGACATTTTCATTTTATCTCGTAGTTGTTTCACAATCATATGACTTCGCCGCACGTGACTTTATTTACAGTTGGCTAAGAACTGGCGAATAATGTATGGTGCTGTTTTACGTGACATGATATCCCGTCAAATCGAATTTTCACAGCGATGCGGGGAATCTAGTCGAGTAGCCGGTCTATGATGCCTTTGCTCGACAAAATCATCTCTTCGAGAAATACAACGAAACGACGTAAAGACGCTGTGTATTCGGAATTTCTGAGAAATTGTGGATTTCAAGCAGACGATAGGTAAGACCATATTACCACGAAGGATACTTTAAATATGGTTTATGATTGATTTTTTACACTTTTCAGGACATGTCGAGACGTTTTAGAACATTGTGAAATCTTATTTCTATCAGACGTTTTAAATAGCACTGAATTTGTGTGTCTAGATAACACCTCGTGACAATCATATTTTTTTTGTGAAAGTCTATATTGCAAACATAACCTTATTTCTTTCAGTTTGTTGACTCAAGTTTCAAAAATTTAATCATATTCATATATATTTAGAGTGGAAGTTTTATACGTTTACTTCTCATAGATTTATTGTCCATATTTGTAATGTTTTTTGGCACATATCGCGAATAAATTTATATATAACACTAATGACTCAAATATATAAAATAATCAATGATTTTTTGAATTTAAACATAATAAATATTTATGGTGTTTTGTATACTAATATTAATTACTCGTTAAAAGGATTATAATTACAATTACAAAAATCAATTTGAATTTAAAATAGTGTTTCATACTAAATATAACATGTATCTGTCAACTTTATCTTTCAATATTATAATCTCTATTATAATCTCTATTCATATTTTTATACAATTTTATATCATATCAATACAATTTGAAGCAATGAATCTAATATATTTAAATTAAATACTTTCAAATTAATTTCTGTATTAGTCGATTACTTACAAACTTGTATTAACATTAGATTTAAGGACATTGATTATCAAAGATAACATAAATTGCAAAAAATTAATATTTATGGTTTCTGTAACTTCAATTCTTAAATTCTACAACTAGGTCATTCATCTTTCAATTCCACACTGGGTGGTGAGATTTCCCAATTCATACCAATATGGAGTTTAAGGGTTATACATGAAATTTGAAATCTATCAAATTGATGGATTCTGTAAATCTAGTGTTAAAACAACCAACACATAAGCTAAGAATCATAATTGTATAAACGATTCAAAACATAGAATATATACTAATTTATTATTTACATTTCATTTATTTATATTTTTTATAAGATTTAACTATATTTTCTTGCTATATCAAATCATTGTGAAAATGTCAATTACTTTACATACTTATTTACTTCTACATATTATTTATCTTGTTTGTTTCTTTTAGGAACTTGGTAAAATTCAATACAGATCAAGTAAGAATCTTGTTATTCCAAGAATGTGAGTGGCGTGGTAAAAAATTGCTATTTGATTCCATTGCTGTCAAGAAGATCAATTCTATCAAGTCACAAAAAAATGAACTAAACAATGATTTGGAGTCAAAAAATGAGTCACATGTTGAAATTGTGGATGGGATCACTTATGAGGTAATGTAAGAATAAGGTCACTACATAATCATGTTTAAGTGATTGTGCATATTTTTTTATTATTGTATAATCGTATGGTATACTGGTATTGTACAATATTGGAATTGAATATTATACATAAAATGTAGGAATCAAAAGTGATGCAAATCATGTTCTTGTGCATATCATACGTTACAAATACTGTACATATCTTTAAAATTGGCTTCCAGGTTGGAGCCACATTTGGAAATTGTAAATGTCAACATTTTGAAAACATTGCAGCTTGCTTTATCAGAACTTGGAAGGCACTCCGATACTGTATATATCTTTTATATTATAATAAAATATTGGATGTTTACAGATTTATGTATCATACATTGTAATTGTTACATTTTCACTGTACAAGATTTGCATAGAGTTAATTAATTACATGCAAATATTGTGAAACTAATGTGATTGGCTATTTTTATTAAAATTATGTACAATTAAGATATAAACTATGCTTTCTATAACATAAAAATGGGTATACACGTGTTTAAGATTCAAATTATAAAGATATTAAATATATTTCACAAGACGATTGTAATTATTTCATTTGCAGCATGAAAAGGTGGCTCGTGACGACGTCAAATTACTAAGTGAAATGGTGTTTGGTACTGTTGCAATGACGTATAGAGGTCCATCATTTAAGGTAATAAAGGAAGATTATTTTTATTTTGTTTCAATCATTATTATGGATGCACGTTGATACGTAATACTGACAGATTATCATTTCAGGTCCATGCGATAGATACACCTCCTTGCATAATGTGTACCAAAATTTTTTCTGCTCCAGAACATAATGCGTGTAAACAAATGTAAGAAATATGATATTTTGGATACCTTGTTATTCCTTAAAAAAACTGTTATAGTTTACTATTTGTATGTTACAAACAATTAATATGTAACTAAAATATGAATAACAATATTATAGACTCGCTACAATTATAGAAATTAATGTTTCATTCCAGTAATAACAGGCATTCAGATGAAATACTGGGACAATTTATGAATATTGATTCCAATTCCAGTGATGGAAGTTTACGAACTTATCGTAAGTAACCTAACCAGTATTTGATAATCACGATAAAAGGGATATTGGGGAGCATGAAAGTGTAGTAAAATTACAGTCATGTGTTAACTGTGCTTTGTTTTTTTTTGTATTCATAGTTTCCTATCCAAGTTCTGTGAATTCATCTGGAAATAGTCTTATACCCGACACGAGAAAGAATTCTACAAGTTCCAGTAATGGCAGTGGATGGACTATGGACACACTCTCCCCACCAGGAAGTAAGTTAATTACTAACAATAACTTATTGTTAATGTTTTATGTACCTCATAATGAATTATTTATCTATAATTGTAATATAAATTTATTAGCGCGATTACATTTGTCTGTATGACATATAGCTATATCATAAACTAATTTGTTATTGACAAACAAAATTATATCCTGACTCAAAAACATTATATACTATATGTATACCACATATGTATTTAAATGAGCACAAGCGAGATTAATATATATATATGAATTTATTTCTCCCAGTACAACATTTCAATTATATGTTTAACATAAACATAAACTTTTACTCAGGTTCACAATCTTTGGAAAGCAGTGGCTCCTCTGGTATAGGAAGTTTGAGCAGCCTTCGCAGACGATGGCTTCGAGCTGTCTCTACATCCTTAAGTCATTCAGAATCCAATGAGCTCTGTCTCTATGGAGGCCAACAGCATGCTGGTGATGCTAATAATCCAAATTATGATAACCCAGATGATCATGAGTTCCATATCCGAAGGCACAAAACTCGTTTAGGTCTTGTTATGCTAGTACAGCTAACTGCTGGGTATGAAAGGTGCAGTATAAAAATCAGTTTACTGATTACACGTCCTTCAACGGAAACTTTTTATTTAAACAGCTTCATTCGCTACGTTTAACAAGTTTTTATATACAATTATATTGAAAATGTTAAAACTTACTATTTTTTTTTAATAGAAAAATGGAAGAGACTCTTTTGGAACATATAACATTTTTGGAAGGTATGCTAGATCGTCTCTGCTGTACTTGTTTTGAAAAGTCATCGAGTACGTCTTGCGGCTATTCCCAGAGTAAAGGGAAAGGTAAAGGAAAAGGCAAGACAAACAATAATGTAATCAACAAAAGTCTCATTGCACGGATGTATCGGGCTTCTACGAATTGTACACTATGGTTATTGCGATTACTCACAGACTCAAGTCGTTCGCCGACTCCATTACTTTGGCATGACATTTTATTGAATTCTACTGTACCAGCGGAGATAAGAATTACAACTCTTTACCACGAACTTCAAAAAATGTTTTGGCTAGTTGATAACCTCGACACGAAGTCAACAAATTTGTAAGTATTATAAATCAGTATGAGTTAAAGAAGGAACAGATTCGTGTATGCATTTTAGTTTGTATAAATGAAATTGTACTATTCTTAACAAATAGCTATGGTTTTGATAAAACTATCCTACTTGGATATATATGTTTAAAGTTCTCTTTTTATCATATAAATAGATTTCCTGATTTTCAGAAGTTAATCCGACGCTGTTTACGTCACAAAAAGAAACACCGTTATCTACATGGTCTGTAAGGCCTCACTAGAGATCTATGGGGTTCTTCCATGTAACTAAAATATTCGTATTTAGAGGTCATTTTAGGAGCGGTATATGTAAATAAAATATCCTTATTTGAAAATTCTCCTGGCCTCTATGACCCAACGTAGACGGTGGCGGGTTAATTGAAATGTATCATTATTATACAAATTATTTCTTTGATAATATTTTAATGATCTTAATCGCGCAAGAGAGTAACCCAACAGCTGAGACAAAATGAACCGAATTCAGTTTTTTTAATCCATTTTAATGCGATTTCCGAATTCCTTAATTCGTATTGAAACAAATAGAAATAATATAATGGTGGAAACAACAGAGTAAAATAATGGTAACGTAAGGCAGGAGATGTGAGCCTGACACCATGGGGAAGCCCTTATTTAATAATTTATCAAAATCAATTTAATTTTCAAATTACACTCAATTCAATAAACAAAATCAAAGCCGACGAATTTAACGTTTTGAGATGAATACATTTAGAAAATATTTTATCTGCAAATTTTTCTCAAATAAATATAACTATTTCATTAATTTGAACTTTGAAATTGAATTGAATTGATTAATGTTTAGAATTATGCTTCACTTAATACGATTCGAAATAAAAATTAAACTGATCAGAGTAGATCACGAATCCTCATACAGAATGAATCGAATAAGAAACCATAATTTCTTATTTTTCGCTTAGCATTAAAAAGATTAGATAAAATTCCATTCGTTACACAAATTGATTAAAATAGAAAAGGTTAATAAAATATTTTTTATAGAGTATTAAAACGAATATATGAAAGAGGTGGTAGAGACTCAAATAGATTGCAAATAAAAGAATAGAAATAAATAAATTAATTAAAATGAATTAAATCTTAATGAGGTAACTAAAACCCCATTCGGAATTTGATAAAAAATGAATTCAAAAAGCTGATTGACAATTCCATTAATTTTTTTGTCAGTTGTTGAAGAATGAATAAAAATTAAAAATATTAATTTATTATAATTTGTGATAAACAGGTATTTGATATTCTAAAATGAACAAAACAATCGCTTTAGATTTGATCGAAAGTGTATTTCCAATGATTAGTTACAAATCGCTATCCGATTTTAATTGAGGCTGTATATAAATTATATAATAAGAAAATCGTACTATTTATTATGCTCTTAACACCTGAAATTATGCAACGACCATTTTCTATTCAATTAGTAGCTGCAATTAGGATATTTCATATATTTAAAATGGCAATTAAAATAACGAATAACAAGCATTTAAAGAAGGTGTCGAAGTACTTGGCACATTAGTAACAACAGTAACAAGTTTCCTTTTAAACATAAAGAAATTCTCACCTCGCTAATTTTTACTTTTTAGTTTCCTGAGTACCGTCATAACTGCAGTGTTAACGTGTCATCTTGGCTGGGTGCACACTGTGCTATCATCGCAGGATCGTCAATTGGTATGAGCAATTATAACCAATGGCTGTATTAATTATATAGTGTTTGCTTGATACAACTGGGTCATAGTAGAAACTTAATCACACACTCTAGACAGCACTCTACATAAATTCTCATCGCTACATACTCCTGGAAACGAAGGAGGCACAATCACGGATTTCATGAGTTTCTCCATATAATAATAATAATAATACATATTATTAATTGTTCATCCTTATCCGATTATGATAGTATATAATGCTTTGCATATTTACAAGTCCGGTTTCGCAAATCTTATCACCAATTTTATACAGTAATAATGAATCATGTAGATTTCTTAAACATTTTCTATGAATTATTAGGATTTATAAACTTTTAGGTAAAGAAATTGGGTAAGCAGTATCCATGCAATCCGCTATGGACGCAGTTAGGTGATCTATACGGGGCGGTAGGAAATCCTATGAAGTTGGTCCATACCGTAATCGCCGGCGACCCAGATAAGGTAGAACTTATCAATGCCGTTCTTACTTTTTTATCGTACTTCGTGAGGAGTGGAATAGTGGAGAAGAAAAGAGAATACCGTTGTCCTCATCAAAAGGATGTTCAGGAAGCTATTGTTGTCTTAGAAAAAGCTAGGAAGAGGCAGCCTAAATTACAGGAACGTGTCCGGAGTTGTTCGAAATTCATGCACGAGAGTTCAGCTTCCAGATCTTCTACTTGGCATCAAGATGAGCTGCTAAAGTTAAACTTGTCTTCACCTTGGAATAAAACCTCAAGTTTGGCTATGAAACGCAGTGAAACCTTTGAAAAAAATCTTAATGCATTCGGATCATTTGTAAAGGAATCTAGCGAATTACAAAGATCAAAACTATCCATATTTAAGGAAGAATACAAAGCAAGTGAAGTAAAAATAATTGTAAGCGAGAGTCCACCGACGGAAATCACAGTGGACAAGAAGCACCTTCAAACCGCTTCACAGTTTCATAATTTTGAGAGCACAAAAAAATACGAACTTGATATTTCACTCCAACTAGCGAAAGGAAAATCGGACAATGAATCTTATACCCTAAAGAGCATCGATAATTTAAAGAACTTCGAGAAAGCCAAGATGTTTGAGTTAAGCAACACCCTTGACGGAGTATTTCAGAACATAAAGGTGGCCACAGTTCAAACAAACCAACCTCGCAGTTTCGATAAGATTTTAAAAATAGACCTTGATGAATCAAAAAAAGTAGACTCGAAAATCTTAACAACAGGATCACCAAAAAATTCTTCACCTACGAATTTCGGTATGCATAAGAAATTTGAAGGCATAACATCGAAATTTATCAGTAATACAAAAAAAAATGCTTCGACCCTGTCCTATGAATACGCTAATTTGAGTAACACAGAAGCCAGAAAGTTGTATTCCGATTACTTTGAAGATAACAATATAGATAGTGATACGTATAATGGTACAAACGCTACTAGCCACTCGATAGGTACAAAAATCGAAAAACAATCCCGGGTGCTGTGGACACTCGGAGAAGAAGAGAAACCACCAAATATTTCAGTATTACACCGACCGTCTTCCAGGTGCAACTGTCAAAGTTCCTTTACATTCACCAGAGTTCCAAGTACTTCGGCTCAACTTCCAGAGGGTGTCTTACGTAAAATCATCCAGCGAAACTTCCCAGAGTCTTCGAAGAGTATTCAATCAGGACCAGAATGCTCCAGTACAGAACGATCTATGGGTTTCTGTTTAAAATGCAACCGTAACAGTGATTACAGTACACCACAGAACTATGAAAGTAACAAGTTACTTTTGGAGACTCCAACTAATGCAACGGAAGTGCTCCGAAGTTGCAATACAAGTGGTAGAACTTCAGATAGTAACCGAAATAACGTTAAAAATGGCACAGCAAAAATCGAAAGATATAATAGTTTGGAAGCTCTCATTGAAGCTAATGGCGTCGTGGAATTACCTATGCCCCGGTGTGTATATAGTTTTTATTATTTTAGTCTGTTAGTTTATTTATTTTGACTTTAATTTTTCCATATAAGAATATGGGATATGTATGCAGGGTGATAACGTGAAAAGCAAGGATTACATTTCTTTATTACAAGAGTAATAACACGGGGCTAACATTCTCGTAAAACATTACAATAATAGAGGAGGGCAATGGTGCAAAAGATTTACTTGCTTTTAACTTCATTATACCGTGTATGTGTACTGTGTTTCTACAGATAGAACTAATTAAAAAGCAGATTTAAGCATTAATAATAATTATTGTAGTAATTGTCTTGCCGTAAACACTTGGCTATTATATTGTAATGGAAATGATAAGTTAATCGATTTATATTACAGGTCAAAAAAAATACTCAATGATAAAATGGAACGTAAAGAACGGGCAGGTTTCCCAAGCACTTTACTCCATAGGAAGGTTTATGACGGAATTGACTCAGAAGATATTGTAGCATACACATGGGGTCTTGTTATGCAAGGTCTGATAAAGCGCAAGAAAAAACGGAAAAGGAAAAGCGAAGATTTTACGACGATGCAAGATCAGAAACAGAAAGAACTTGAAAAGGGTAAAGAAGGAGACAGTGATGATAATAAAGAATGGTGGCATTGTATGCGCGAAGAGGTAAATCTGGCTAGTAGATTTTCACTAGTAGATGAGCCAGTTACTGAAGCTATGTGCATTCTTGCTGATCTGGACTCCTGGCAGGTTGGAATTCTGTCGAATCATTTACCGTCACAGAATCCACCTGTACGTGTCGGCATGTCTAGACTTGTGGCCAACATGCTGGAGGCTTTTTCTTATGTATGGAAGAAGTACCGTTCTCCAATCCATGTAAGTTTTAAGATTTGCTTCTATTTGAGAAATAGAACAAACTTCGTCGAGGCAAGATAAAGGTATAGTTATTTTAATTAGAAATAATAAATTGCAGTGTGTCGAAGTGCTGGAGAGCAAATTAAGAGAAATGTGGCTACGCAGCAAAGCCCTTTCTGAAAGTCTCATGTCCATGGAGGAGTGCGAGGCGAGCATAGCCAACCTAAATATTGACCTGGACCTAGATGCAGCGGATATACCTTTGCTTCTAGCTGTAGCAACAACACACTCACCACGACTGGCACATAGATTTGGTATAAGTCTAGTCTGAAGCTTCTTATCTGTTGAGAACGTAAGTAAAAGGTACTGATATTTCAAATATTCTGAAGATCGAAAATCAGTTCCAGTATATAATGTAAATATACATATATCTTTAAAGCAGTAACTAAACAGTAATATTGCATGTGGCAACTGCATGCTGGCCCTATGATGTACTGTATAAGTTTCTTATGTACTGCAAAAATACCTTTATTTGTATTTCATATGTAGATTTGTAGATAATGTACAAACACAGCGAATCACAATTGCGTAATCGTTATAGAATACGAATGTGTACAAGTTTTGTGAGAATTCAACTTATTACTGCATTGAACCAAAGTAGAATATAACGTTTACATTGTTATTACCTTATTTTTCTAATCTTATTACATTATTTACATTATTATTAATATAAGCTATTTTTTCGTAAAAATAATGTACTCAGTAGACATAAAAGGTTCAACACGAAACAATTTCTTTTAATAAACTTTAATATTGCTGTAATATAATTATAGTAACATTATCATTGTTATTGTTATATTATCTATCCATTCGTCGATCGATTATATTGTCCTATCAATGATATGCGTGAAATACAGTAAAGTTATAAATAATATATGTAGATTATACAGGGTGTTCCGAAATTACCTGACCAACGGGGTATAGCGGTGTTTGGGAGACACCACTGATCACGAAAATGACCTTCCTTTTCTGCGGAAGGTCATAGTTTTTAAATAGTATCAGCTCAAAGTTGTTTGACTCTTAGTTTTTTTCCCTCGCTATTGTTAAGACATGCCTATTCGATATCACTCGCTGAGAACAGAAGTTCTCAATTAAACAGTCAAACACTAACTGAAAACTGCAATGTTCTATGATAATCCATTTGACTTATACAGATATCTCTGGACCTCTTACGTAGGTTATCCTGATCTCGCTTTTCTTCCATTGATCTCCAGCGATTCGTGCTACATCCCATTGACGAACTGCAATAAAATTCTAATGCAATTGACGACTTTCCATAATTTATAAAGCATATTCCTTAAGAGTTTATATTCCCTGTAAGATATAACACAGATCTCTCATAGTAGGTAAATCCGAAATCTATCTCCCGTTGAATTACACGTGAAAGTTGAATAACTCCTTGCAGCCGGAAAAAAAAATAAAAATTTCTGCTTCTGTGACCGAATCAGTTTTTCTCTATCTCAAGGTGAAGCATGTATAATCCTCCATCGGATGTAGCACGAATCGCTGGAGATCAATGGAAGAAAAACGAGATCAGGATTATCTGTGTAAGTCAGATGGCATTATCATAGAACATTGCAGTTTTCAGTTAGTGCTTGACTGTTCAATTGAGAACTTCTGTTCTCAGCGAGTGATATCGAATAGGCATGTCTTAACAATAGCGAGGGAAAAAAACTAAGAGTCAAACAACTTTGAGCTGATACTATTTAAAAACTATGACCTTCCGCAGAAAAGGAAGGTCATTTTCGTGATCAGTGGGTTTTTTAGTTTTAATAGTTTTTTTTTAGCGAGTGACATCGAATAGGCATGTTTTCGGCTGACGTCGTCCTGCCCGAAGCCACCGAGATCAAAAGCGAGGGAAGAAAACTCTGAGTTCGTAGGTGCCTACGTTTCTCTTCACGCCTCGCTTTGATTGGCCAACTTTGACCTGCTCCTTTTGTTTAGAATGGGAGCTCCTCTTTGTTATATAATGGGATGTATATCATTGCTGTTAATTGTTTAAATAGAATATTCTCACAAAAAAGGTAAATTCTAATCTGTTTATCCCTCAATTTAAAGTACATTAAAAATGAACGAAAAGAAATTAAAAAGAAAATATCCATGGAAGATGTTGATACCACTATCTAAATTTCACTTGAACTTGACGAACATCTGACACATACCTCTTTTTAACGCCCACGTTCACGCAGCTTCAATCCATATATTTTTTATTGACAAATTTGACATATGTGATTTTTATAAATGTCAAATTTTTTTAATTCACGAATTAGAAACTGCAAAATTTGTACAGAAGTATGGATATTTGTCCACCGAATTCGTAAGTGCTGAAAATTTCCATTCGTTATTATCAGATAAGATAGATGACTATACTGCGACTGATAAGTGGTTAATAAAACAAATTTTCTATTCTCTTTTGAAATGCAGAGAGAAGCATCCTCGCCGAAAATCCATTATCGAGGCTAAAAATAAAATTCGTGTAAGAACGCCAATGTTCGCAAATGGAATAGTTAATTCTAATTTTAGTAGGATTATTACGAACGACTGAATGGGATTCTTCGAACTTGAATTCACATTTAGGAATGAAGTTTTCCGCGCCATTTATTATGACTTGAGAAACTTGAAATATAATTTTCAAAATTTTTCTTTAAGTTAGGTCACGATGAGTGCTGCAACTGTTGCTGCTGTTGTACATTTCAGCCTGCATGTTACGTAAGGGTTACATAGCTTTATACTGTTAGCTGTTTGTTAATTATTGACAGCATCTTATACATATATACAGTGGTAGTTCGGTAACTTGAACCTCAAGAGAAACGAAATATGTTACGACTTATCGTAGTTATTATGGCTTATTGGATTTTTCAAGTTATAAAAATGAAGAAATAGAAAATTTAAAAACTCATATTTATAGAATTCTTTGACTTACAAAAGTTAGAGTTATCGAAGTCCTACTGTACATATTTACATGTAAGAGAGAATATCGCTAATTTTTAATTGTGCATTTTACTATAATCTACTTCATTTTTAGAAATATGTTCAACCAAAGATTCCAAAGTCCTATACTCCTATTCGCGTGAGTCCGAAAAATTGTATATTTTTTCCTCCTATTAAAAAAGAAACATTTTAACAGTTTTTGATATGCAAACTTGCCCCACTTTATATTTAACAACGATATGAAAAAATCTGTCAATTTAAAATAATAAAAAATTTGTTGTCAATCGTTCAATTCAAATATTAGTGCAAATAATCTAAAACGGTAAAAGTTGATTTCACCAACATAGCTTATTGTTTAAACTTAGACCAACTATGCGATTAATCAATGAGATACTTTCGTCTTGAAGATAAACAAAGTCTACATATTGAGCTATGTCGGAGCAATTGGGTCTAAAACACTTAAAATTTGTTTTTCGTGTACATTTCCAAAATATTGAAGAATATAAAATTTCTATTTCTAAATAATCCATAAATATATACAAAAAAAACTTGTATGTCAAATACTATTATTATAACAGTATTATTGGCGTTCTCATGTACCAATGGACGATAACACAACTTACCGACTCTCATATTGGGAAGGACCTACGTCGTCAGTGGATCCCTTTCGTCCTGAAGATTCTTTGACTATAGCAGATAGTCCCATGGCTGATGAAACGACACATAAAGTATATATATATATATATATAAATCAATTAGTTTAAATTTGCAACGTAAGATACCTTGGTTTGTCTAAGCTTAATAATAATATTAAAACTGATAAGACACTGTTTGTTTATCATAGCAAATTTTTCTTTCCCTTTGTAATTCTATAAATTTTAGTTAAGCTTTCTAGGAAATTGGTGCATTCCGCCTGAAACTTCAATAACTCCCTGTGAAAAGCAATGGCTGGGTAGAGGTCCAATGCAAGATGTTACAACCCAAAAACATGATTACATTTGGAAACACGGTGAAAGAACAGAAGCGTATAATGCGCGCCAGAATTTATATTGTCCTGCTTCAACTATGTCTGGTACATAAAATATACTTTTATTACAAAAAGTAGATAATTTACTGAAATGGGTGGAAGATATTAATATTAAATATGATTATGCCAAACTATTACGGCCCAGTTAATTTTTAGAAGGCACTAACTAAAATACTTATGTTAGTCGGCAAGAATCAAATTTGTGCGTCGGAAATTTCTTATCAAATCTTATTGATATTTACGACTGAAAATTAATGAGATTCCTATAACTTTCAATACAAAATTTGTTGCCCATGGAGTAATTACCAATAAAGTCACGTGATAACTTAATCATTAATTTTCAATCGCAATAAAAATGCTTGTGATTGCCCTGATTATATCAGGGGGCTGATTGTGTAACTCAAATGCAGGGAAAATGCTAAAAGTGAACAGCTGTTAGCCAATGTTTGTGCTTGTCTTCTTTTGACTCTAACACGTTATTAGTTACCAGCTAATTACTTTTTGTATTTTCACTACATTTGAGTTACATAATCGAGCTCCAGATTGTAATTGCATGTTTTCACCGTGTAGAGTTGAAATAGAGTTAACCAATTAAAAACGAGACTTGAGCGGAATAAACTAACTTCATTGGTTAACTCTATTTTAACCCTGTATGGTGAATACATATACATTGAATCGGATCTCTATCGGTTTCTATTGATTTTAATCCAATTTTTCAAACTGGCTGATAATCAATATCTTTCTAGATGACACAACTTATAGACTTAGCTACTATGGCTCCGCATGTAATATTCCAATGAAATCATATTCACCAATTAGAAGATATGTAAAATCGGATGTGCCTATGGATGGATGCACAACCTACAGATTAAGTTACTGGCCTAACGAGATGCCAGCGAAGGTAACTATCTGAATTACAGTTAGACATTGATAACTCGAACTTATATAAGTAAAAAACCTGTGTAAGACCCGTATTCATAGTTAGTTATTCGTTTTAAACACGATATTAAGACATTCTGTTATTACTATATCTATGGTCTTAAAACATAGAACTTATACTCCTGAAAGAGGAATGACGTATTCGGAGGTAACCCGGCAAGCACGCAGCTGTCTTACTCACATTGTGGATGAGGTTGTCCTTTTCTAGTTAACCGGTGCATGTGGTGTACAAGCCCTGCAAAAATGTTGTCTTGCCGGCATATCAGTGCCAGCCATGGTGCAATGGAAAGAGTACTGAGATACAAGTACATATAAATCCTATCTAGGCTTCATCATATAAATATAGAGCCTTATAAAAATGACAAAAAAATATTTAGCAGTCTTCGAAGTAAAATGTATGTGCCACTATTTCAGGTTATGTTATATTGGCTTAGTCCTCCCCATGCGCATTGCTTTATCCCAGCTTAATCTTTTTCAGACACTGTACAGTGTGTGATAGAGACAGGCTGTTACACTCACCTGTGTTCTTGTTATCTCTCTTTCTGCGCGGTCCCCACCACTGCCGTTCGGATTCTAGTATGGTTAGAGTTCAGTGATTGGAGGCAGCAGTTGTTATGATTGTGTAGTGCGCGCTTACGCAATGAGAAGAACTGAACGTTACGAACGAAGAGAGAGAGATACATATGTATATCTCTATCTCAACATGTTGGGGCCACTTTCCACTCATTGCTAGAGTAGGCTATTCCCCTTCCAGGAGTATAACTTTTATGCTTAAGGGCCAATTTCTTCATCTTCGGATAAAATTTATCCTCCGGATAAATCCCCAGCTAACCAATCATTTTCAAGTTTTAGAAGTTTATCCGCAAGGATAAATTTTTTCTGAAGGTGAAGAAATTGGCCATAAGCCTTCGTCTCAAGCACAGTCTTAAGACCTTAGATATAGTAATAATAACACATGGTAGAGGATGTCTTACGATCGTGCTTAAAACGAAGAACAGACTCTGAATATGGGCCTAAGACAGTATTTGGATTTCCTAATGCTTTATTTCTATAACTCGAAAATCCCTGCAGGTCGAAGTTACAATAGCTCGAAGCATACATATTTCGTTTCCCTTAAGATTCGAGTTTATCGAAGTTCCACTGTATTAACCCTAGCTTTACCTACTGTTCCAGTGGACCGGAGAAATCACACAAATTTTATTTGGGGAGTCGATGTGTAACTCAAATGTAGCGAAAATACGAAAAGTGAATAGCTATTAGCCAATCGCTGTGCTTGTCTTCTTTTAAACCTAATATGCGATTGGTTAACAGCTATTCACTTTTCGCAGTTTCACTACATTTGAATTACACAATCGAAACCCTGTTCTTCATGACACGTTTTTTTGTAATTGTTATAACTTTTGAACAAATTATTTTTGCTATTGAACTATAGTGTAGGATTTTTACATGGGTATATATAGGTAAGGCGCGAAATCACTGTTCTCGTATCTTTGAGGTTTCCGTTTTTATTTTGTCCGATCTTTACAGCGTCGTGTCCATTATTGACTCGTACATCTCTCTCACACTCATCCATCCACACGCATACACACACCGAGACATTCGATTCTATAAGCCTAGGATGAGCAGTCTAGGTTTGTATATTATTGTTTTTTCCATCTACCACGCTGACATGGCAAGGCACCTAAAGTTTAGAATCCTACAATCGGCCATCCTGGTCAGGCATCTGCCCTCAATTGCCCTCGCACTCCTCATCCGAGACATCATCGTCGGAAGGATGATCATTGTAAGGAATCCATGGCTTCAGATTTTCCGCTGTCGCTATTGTCTCGCGTGGTCCTTCATGTTCACCGATTTTCTGAACGCAATATCGATCGTTACACAGCACTCTCGTGATTTGATAAGCCCCTAAAAACTTAATAGCTAATTTTAACCCTGGTTTCATCTGCCTACGTTTAATCGCCACCAGGTCGTCAATGTTATAAGATTTTGCTGCTTTTCTTTTCTTGCTAGAATTTCTTCTATTCTCTTGTTGAATTTTCCGAATACTCTCCTTAGCTCGGCGTCTTGCCTCATCTCGATCTTCTTGAAACATACCAATCCATTCACTCTCGAGCAGCTGCTTAATCTCAGGATTGCTCTTTAATCGCATGTGTGTGTCAAACAATAATTGAAAGGGTGATGTATTGGTGCTTCGATGCGGCGTAACGTTCAAATATCTTTGAGCTGCATTCAGATGTTTATACCATTCGCCTGACTTTGGAATGGACAATTTAGTAAGCAACGGAATGAGTGTTCGGTTCGCGCGTTCCACTTGCCCGTTGGCCCTGGGAACCAGTGGTGATTAGGCTATGCTGTATAAGTTCTTCTTTACAATAATCCTCAAAATTCCGCGATGTAAAAGCTGTTCCTCGATCTGATATAATTTTCCTAGGGTTTCCGAAAGTCACCGACTGTTTTCTCAGGTGATCAATGACCTCAACCGCATTGGTCGTTCGTGTAGTATACAGCCATACGAATTTCGTAAACGCGTCTATCACAACGAATATGTACGCATACCTCTTTTTCGTGGAGGGTAATGGCCCAAGATGGTCGATATGGTAGACGTCCAGGGGCACATCCCCCTTCTCAATCATGTGTAGAAAACCTTCCTGCTTTCCTTGTTAAATATGTACGCATACCTCTTTTTCGTAGAGGATAAGGGCCCAAGATGGTCGATATGGTAGACATCCAGGGTCACATCCCCCTTCTCAATCATGTTCAGAAAACCTTCCTGCTTTCCTTTTTTTTTTTCTAATATACAATTTATACAGTTTTGGATGACCTTCTCGGCCTTGAACCTTAGATCCCTTAACGAATAATCCCGCCTTAAAAGCGCTTCGGTCTTGTCGGTGGCAAAATGCCCATTCTCGTGCACCTGCCTGATTACTTAATACTGCATTGCTTTGGGCGCCACCAACCGTAAATAGCCTACATCGTCCTGCTTATACAATAGGCCAGCCTGTATGATGAACCCATCGCTCTGATTATGCTTTGCAGAATCAAGGATCTTCTCTAGGCTTGTATCTGGTCGCTGCGCTCTCCTAATCTGCGCCACGAGTCCTGTTTCCGCTCTGTCCGCCAACAAACACGAAGAAAGGGGGTTACGGCTCAACGCATCCACATGCAACATACTCTTGCCTGAACGGTCTTCGATTACATACTGGAATTCTTCGAGCAGTAAGGCCCACCGTGCCACTCGCACGCAGAGGTCTATTTTGTTCATTGTCATGACGAATGCCTGACAGTCCATCACAATTTTGAACGTTATTCCTAACAAGTATACTCTGAATTTGCGTAAAGCCTTAACGATAGCTAAAACCTCGAGCTCGTAGCTCGTGTAGCGTTCTTCGGCCGTCGAAGTTTTTCCACTCGCATAATACGCCGGGTGTAGGGCACCATCCTCGCTATTGCGCTGCAACAACATTGCACCATAACCATTTGCACATGCATCGGTGTGCAGCTCCGTTTCCGCGTCTACGTTATATAATTGTAGCACCGGTTTACTGGTCAATGCCGCTTCTAATTGCTCGTACGCCTGTTTTTCTTCAATTCCGAACTGAAATTCTACATTTGTCCTCAGCAAATTCGTCAATGGGCGCGCGATTGTCGAATAACCCGGTATGAACTTGCGGAAGTATCCTGTTAAGCCTAAGAAACTCTGGACTTGTTTTACATTACTGGGCGACGCAAACTTTACTACTGCCCTGGTTTTGCCCTCAGATGGACGAACGCCTCCTTTCTCAACTACATGATCGAGATACTCTACGCTGGGGTGCAAACAATGAGATTTCTCCCAATTAATTGACAATCCAAATTGACTTGCTATGCCCAAGACCGCTTTAAGACCCTTTATGCCATCCCTAATATCCACCGACGGTATTATTAAGTCATCCATATACGTTAATACGGTGCTGCTTGCGATTAGATCCTTAAAAACTACATTTATAAATCTTTGAAATACTGCCGGAGAATTACAAAGTCCGAACGATACTTTTAAAAATTCGTAATGCTCATACGGCACGACAAAAGCGGTATATTTTCGACTTTCCTTTTCTAGGTCAACATGAAAAAAACCGTTTTTCAGGTCCAAGGTTGTAAAGATTTTTGCACCTTGCAACTGGTCTAGTTGGTCTTCTATCAGCGGTAGCGGATAGCGGTCCTTCACTATCTTCTTATTAATCATACGATAGTCTACGCATAACCTCATTGATCAATGTTTCTTTTTGACCAAAACAATTGGACTTGCGTCCTCGGAAACAGACGGCTGAACGATGCCATCGCTCAACCATTGGCTAATCTGATTGTTTACAATGATCCTTTCTAGGATGAATAACCGTCTCGGACGCTGATAAACTGGTTCGTCGTCCTTTACAATTATATTCATCTTTACGCCGACATCGCGTACCTTATCTGGTTTATAATTCTCAAGAAGGCTATTTACTTCACACCATTGCTCGTCATTTGTTAGGTGCGCTAGATCAACTTTGTTTACCTCCTGAACTTCGTCGATCACAAATATTTCCGGTAGGTCGGGGTTTGTTGACGCGCTATCATCTGGCCTCGAAATTGAAACTCTACCATCTCTAATGGTCATCTCAATGGTATTCAAAAAGTCTACGCCTATTAAAAAATCATGCTGCATAAGATTATCCGAAACGACATGCACAGTTACAGGATACGAATTTTCGTCAATTGTCATTGACTCGCAAAACTTTCCGAGTGTTCTATTATTCGCCGAATCGACTCCGCGAAATTCTATTTCCTCATCATGCCAACGAGGTGCTCCAATTTTTATGTATTGGTCCGCCCGCATTAACGAGATGTCGCTACCAGTATCAATTAAAGCGACCACATCACAACCAGCTATTCTAATATTCTTTCGGTATTTTCCACGGATAGATCGCGCATTGCTTAAATCGTCTCTTACGGTATTGGCTTCCTTCACTGCTCCATCATTCCTAGGGCACCTTGCTGCAACATGCGACATAATCAGAACATCGGAAGCACCGTGTCCCACGCAGTTTTAAAGGGCATTTCGCACTCATGTGACCCTGCTCCCCACAACTGTAACACCGTCTAACGCCCGCCTGTCCTTCCATCGTTCCTCTGCTCTGTAGCTGCTGGCCCCGGTCCGCAGTCCTTGCAACCGCGATGTTGCCCGGTTGTCCTCTGGATCGGATCGACACCTTCTCGAACGCTTTCAATAACGATGTTTTTGTCTCAAAGTTTTGAATCCGTGCCTGGTCTCTCAGAGATAAATCCGGAATTCCATCGATAATATAGTTGATGATTTCTTCATCATCAACAGGAACGCGATTCGCCATGATGACCTTGTCATGAAAGTATTCGCTAAAGGCTTCACCTCGTTTCCAAGCTCTCTCTTCGAATTGTTTCCGAGCAGCGACCCTATTTGGTCGGTGCGAAAACATAGCTTTCAAAGCAGCCAATAAGTTGCTAACTGGCATTCGAATGTGTTCGGCTTTTGAATGAAACCAATTGAGCGCTCTGCCCTTGAGCCGCAATCCAATCAAAATCTTCGTCAGGTGGTCTCCTAGGTCATAGGTTTCCCTAAGTAATTCCACTTGTTTCCCCAGTTCTTATATTCCTCGCCATTTCCTTCGAAATGGTATAGCAAATCCACTACTGCGTTAACACTAACCCTTGAAGTTGAAGAATTTCTACTCATCGGCAACCGTCTATCTAATTCGTCCAAACCGCCCGAACTTCGCTGCAGCCATTCAATTTCGCGGCGTGCGATCGCAAGTTCGCGCTCAGCTAGCTCCTTTTCTCTCCGATATAGCTCTAGTTCATACCGATACCCTGTTGCTGGGATAACCGTGCTCCTCCTGTCGTTCCAGAAACGTTAGACATCCCGCTTGATCCGGCTTCGATCAATCGCTCCGATCTCCGTCCGCCGCCATGTTGCTTTTCCTCATTCGGTATACACATCCATGCTCCTGATGAGTCTACCGTCATCAATCTCGTGATTAGTTCGGCTTTCGATCCTGTCGAACTTTTTCCCATTGCTTTTAATTTTTCTTTCAATTCTGCCACCGTAAACTCATTCGGGTCCTTCATTACCAAACTCATCGTAGAGCCCGTTATTTAATCGGTTCAACACACAATGTCTCCTCGTCGTCCTACCGTAATGGCGTCTTACACCGGCTACCGATTCGTTAATCCCCGGTTTTTCGCGCTCGCCAACCTATATCCCGGACGAGCCCCCAAATATTGTAGGATTTTTACATGGGTATATATAGGTAAGGCGCGAAATCACTGTTCTCATATCTTTGAGGTTTCCGTTTTTATTTTGTCCGATCTTTACAGCGTCGTGTACATTACTGACTCGTACATCTCTCTCACACTCATCCATCCACACGCATACACACACCGAGACATTCGATTCTATAAGCCTAGGGTGAGCAGTCTAGGCTTGTCTATTATTATTTTTTCCATCTACCACGCTGACATGGCAAGGCACCTAAAGTTTAGAATCCTACAATAGTTTATTCTTATTAGTTAGAATGAAGCGTTTCGATTTCATTATATTGAATCTTTAAGTATACATTTATTCAAAAGTTATAAAGAAATAGAAAATTCAATTATTAGAAATTCAATTTCTAATGACATGCCACCTTTATAGGAAGAGTGTCCATGGACTAAACAAAATGAATACCATCCTCCAATACAACCTATGGATGTTTGTACGACTTATAAATTAAGTTATTGGCCTAATTGCCAAGAACCCCGAAAGCCATTCAGTCTTCAGGAAAGTAACAATATATTAAATGCAAATTGCTGCTTTGATGATAATACTACTTACAAGCTTAGTTACTATGGTTGTGGAAGTGATAAACGTGAAACTATAAGACAGACAGAAAACGTTATATTCTCTTCATGTCCACTTTCATATGATACAACACATCGAGTGAGAAGATATTTAGATCTTTATATTTAATTAGATTGTCTTTATTGCTGAAAAATTATCAATTAAGAATGATGATTGATTACTGATAATCAAATTCATATATTAGTTGAGTTATGTGGGCAATTGGTGCGTAAAACCAGAAAATTCAATCACTCCTTGTGAGAAGCAATGGCTGGGCAGTGGTCCGATGCAAGAGATCACCACGCAGAAACATGATTATACTTGGAAACGTATAAATCCAGAACGTGGTTTCAAACTGCAAGAAAACTTAACATTATCATCACGTCCGTTAGAATGTAAGTTTTTAACTAGAGTACGAAATTCAAATTTTAACAACATGCGCAATGTACATAAAGTATTCATTTCATTTTTTTGGGGAAAATTGACTTCTGATATATTTTATATTAACAACGAATATTTTACTATAATCTGATGAAAAGAGGCTTGACAAAAAAATTGTTGTATTATTTTCAAAGTTCTGAACACACTTCTTTTGTGATTTTTGAAGAAATATTTTTAGGTACTTGTCTTGCTACAATATCATACAAAAGTAAAATCCAATGTAGATATGGATAAGTTCCAATGCTTTGCTTCAAATGTCTTATAATATATTAGGTGGGTGCAAAAATAATTGCAATTTCTGATAAACTTTTTTAACACTAGATTGCCCAAGGAAAGTAGTATAAGTTTGGGGGTTCCGAATATAGATTCCTGCACCGACATAATACCGACACTCCAGAGCCTTCGAAGGTGGGTGTCCGTGCTAAGTTGCCGTCGTGAGCTCTACGATTTCTGAAAGTGACGTCATCAGGACCCTCGATTCCAAGAATTTTTGCTCGATTCTGGGAATTTTGTGTCACATTCCGGGAATTTAGCGCTCGATTCTATGAATTACGCACGATCGAGAACCTTCTAGAACATTCTAGAACCTTCTAGAACATTCTAGAACCTTCTAGAACATTCTAGAACCTTCTAGAACATTCTAGAACCTTCTAGAACATTCTAGAACCTTCTAGAACATTCTAGAACCTTCTAGAACATTCTAGAACCTTCTAGAACATTCTAGAACCTTCTAGAACATTCTGGAAGCTTCGACGGTTCGTGTCCGTGCTAAGTCGGGAAGGTTCGCTCCCAGAGCCTGCGGTCCTCTCGCTCGACGTTTTGAGACAGCCCCTTGCCCCCCAACCCGGAAAGCCATCCAGAAGCTTCGACGGACCCGTACACGTGCGTGCAGGTTTCGGTCGTCAGCCCTCAGCCCGTTTGACCTCTAACGTTATCTCGCAGAATTGCGCAGCATCGCTGATGCAATCCTCCAGGAATTTTTCCAGAACTTTTGTCCCTAACTTCATAGCGCAGGCTAGTGCGTAGAATCGGTGAATCAGAGAGAGAGAGAGACGAGCGGCATCTCCTTTGAGCGCAGTGCCGAAAAGCGGTTTCGGCGACTTTTGCGTCGAGGTTGATTCCAGGAAAAACGATACCCTTCCATGCAGATTTCGGACGGCAGGCGATTCGACCTCGAACGTTATCTCGCAGTGGTCGCGCGTCAGCCTCCT
>NW_014333552.1:29296-29517 GCF_000341935.2 Cephus cinctus
TGGCGTAGCTCAATGCTCCAACAGATACGCCAGGGCCAACAATAGGTACATGGGAGCTGATTTCGATCCAAGCAAAGAGGAATCGTATATTATGTATTATTTTCCTAAATAATTTATACGGTGCAGCTATGAGTCAATCTTTACCAGTAGGCTCATTCGAATGGGAAGAAAATTTTGAACAATTAGATATTTGCAATATTCCCGATGACTCTCTTACAGGT
>NW_014333552.1:30197-30469 GCF_000341935.2 Cephus cinctus
AAGACAACGTGTGCTTTACGTTATTGCATATCACTTGATCCTTCAATGCAACGCCAGCTCCTAGCCATCTGGATTGTTCCTTCTATGCGTTATCTTAATAAATAATTCTCAGAATTCGCTAGCACTCTTTGTCACATAGAGAGGTAGAGGTAGGGAGCACGCTTTAAAAATGACGCTTGCACCCGCTACGACTTAGTTCAAAAAATGTCTGACCACTACGTTGAGTTATTACCGCGCGTCTTTGTACCCATCGAATGGGTACAAAACGGATT
>NW_014333553.1:0-641 GCF_000341935.2 Cephus cinctus
TTTCGGGCCTTAGGACCAGACCCGCGTGGTGGGGGATCCACCACAGTGTTGCCAGGGAAGAGCCGACCACATAGGCGAGGGGGTGACGGCATAGTGCAGCGCGGGGAGTCAGAGCGCTGCGCGCTCCATGACTCACAGGGGACAGTGGTGGGGGTTTGTTGTGACGGCCAGAAGTGGCTTATAACTACTAACGGAAGGACAATTGTTAAGAGTATGTACAACAAGTCTGAAAATTCAACACCTCGCATTTACCAAATCTTGAAAATATATTACACCTTACAATTTTTATATACTCATCATTTTATGCCCGAGATTTATAAGTGCATTTTTTGTTTTTGGTAATTTTCCGTAATGCCTTCTTTATCCGTCTGAATATTATTTATGCTATTAAAAAATAAGACAGCGTGCCGAGTAAAATATTAGGGGTTGGATATCCATCGATAGTTAAAAGTATCGAAAAAGTATCGCCAATGCGTACGATGCTTGTATAATAAAGGTGTTTCTTACAAAAAAGAACCGTATTTTACGTCACCATGTTACCTCCTTAGGATAATTCAAAATTACCGACCGGCGGTCACAGCATAATTACCGACCGTGATAGGCCCCTGGGGGCATGCAACGCCGCTGCTACTGAGTTTCGG
>NW_014333553.1:1459-14217 GCF_000341935.2 Cephus cinctus
GGGGGGGGGGGGGAGCTGGTCACATAGGCGAGGGGGTGGCGCCATAGTGCAGCGCGGGGGGTCAGAGCGCGATGCGCTCTATGACTCACAGGGGACAGTGGTGGGGGTTTGTTGTGACGGTCAGAAGTGGCTTATAACTACTAACTGGTTTACGCCCAGTGCTACAGGTGGAAGGAGGGGCAGGTTAGTCAAGGCAAAGACCTGAGGTAGACAGCGCAGTGGCAGCGAAGGCACGATTGCCGGAATGTGGGGAAGAATGGAGGAAAAGGAAAAGGAGAAAATGCAAGAAGAGAGAGCCTTCGAAAAGTCACGTTTGATAAACCGATCGCCAGTGACGAGAAAGAGGAAGCTAGAGAATAGGGGAAGCACGGACGCAGAAGGGGAAGAACAGGAGAAGGGAGATAAGCAGGGCAGCGGGGAACGAGAAACGCAGGTAGGGAGAATAGAAGAAATGTTCCAGCAGATAATACGGAGGATGAGTGCGATAGAGAAGCAGAACGAGGAGGAGAGAGAGATAAGGAAGAAATAAAAGCAGAGATACGGGAAAGGAGGACGGGATTATAGAGAAGAATGAAGAAGATGGAGAGGAAAATGATGGAGACACAGGAGAGAATGAAAATACTGGAAGAGAAAGAAGAGTCTGGAAGGAAAGGAGAGAACGCTGGGGCGGAACCGAGGAGGAGTGAAGGGGAAGAGGAAACGGACATGGAAAGGAGAATGACGGGGCTGGAGGATGGCAGAGGAAAGAAGAGAACGCGTGGAGAAGAAGAGGAATGTAGTTATAACAGAGAAAGTCGTGGTAGAGGGAGAGAACAAGGTAGAAGAGGCGAAAAGCGTACTAGAGAATATAGTAGGAAGGAAAGTGGAAATAGAGGAAGTAAAGGAATGGGGAAGGGTAGAAGGAAAAATGCTGATTGTGAGGATTAAAGAATGGGAGGACAAAAGGGAGATTATGAGAAGGAAGAAGGAGCTAAAGGGAAAAGAGCTGTATGTAGATGATGACCTGACAAGAAAGGAGAGAGAGGTGCAGAGGCGAATAAGAGATGTGGTAAGGGAAAGGAGAGAAAAGGGGGGATAGCGAAGATGGGGTACATGAAGATGCAGGTGACCGGAAGATGGTGGAGGTGGAATGAAATAATGGAAAGAATGGAGGAAATGGGGGATTTTCAGGGAGGAAGACGGGCAGAGGAGAGGAGAAGAAGGCAATAAGGAAAGAAGAAGGAAAGGAGAAGGAGGAGGAAGGGAGAGAGAGGCAGGAAAGAAGAAAAGAGATAAGAGTGATCTTTTGGAATTTGGCGGGAATAAGGAACAAGGACGAGGACTTCTGGGAATATGTGGAGAAGTTTGAGGTGGTATGTATGATGGAAACATGGGTGGAAGAGAAGGAGTGGGAGAAAATGAAGAATGGGTTGCCAAAGGGGTACAGATGGAGGCGCCAGGGGGCGAGGAGGGTGAAGAAAAAGGGAAGAGCAATAGGGGGAATAATGACGGGCGTGCGAGTGGAGCTACGGGAAGAATAAACAGAAGGGGAAAGCGAGGGAATACAGGAGAAAAGAGTGCGGATTGGGGATGAGGAGTGGAGAATATGAGCCATATACAGAAAAGGTGGAGAACTGAGGATAGTAGAGGAAGAGGTAGAGGAAGGACAGGAAAAGTTACTACTGATTGGGGGAGACATGAATGCAAGAACGGGAAAGATGCGAGGGAAAGCATAGATGGAGGAGAATGACAAAGAGAGTCGTGAGAGGAAATCGAAGGACAAGGTGGAGAATAAGGAAGGAGCGGAGATGCTGCGTACGGCAGCGAAAAGAGGGTGGACGATTCTAAACGGGAATAAGAAGGGGGATGAAGAAGGATATTGGACATACGAGAAAGCGGGTAGTAAGTCAGTAATAGACTACGCGATGGTAAACAGAGAGGCGTGGGAGAAAGTAGAGAGTTTTGAGGTATGGTGTAGAGCATATTCGGACCACCAGCCGATAATAACGACGATAAAAGAGGAGGCGGAAAGGTAGGAAGAAGAGGACAAGAAGATACGAGTGCAGGATTGGTCGGAGGAGGGAGTAAGAAAATATAAGGAAAGAGTAAGGAACATAGAGTGGCAAGGGGAAGGGGTACAAGAGGAATGAAAGGAGATGTCAGGAAAAATAAGGGCAGCAACGGAATGGAAGGAAGTGGAAATCAGGAAGAGGAAAGGAGGATGGAGAACCTGGTGAGATAAAGAGTGCAGGACGAAGAAGAGGGAACTGGGAAGAGCAGTGAGGCGAAAGAGAGACAAAAAAATGAGTGAAGAACAAGTAAAGGAAATAAGGAGAAGCTACAAGGAGTTACTCAAGAGGAAGAAAGATCAGGCCAGGGAGAGAAAGGAGGAAGTAGTAAAGGCAATAAGGACAGAGAAAGTAGCGTGGGACTACGTCAATAGAGAGAAGAAACAAAGAACGAAAGTGAACGAAGGGATAAGGATGAAGGACTGGAAAACGCACTTTATGAAGCTACTAGGGGCAGAAGAAACGAAATGTGAGGATAGCGGAGCGGTGAGAACAGAGGAGGGGAACACAGGAATAAGGGGGATAACACAAGAAGAACTGGACAAACAAATAAAGAAAATGAAGATGAAGAAAGCAGCAGGAAGGGATGGAATGAGAAACTAGGTGTGGAAGAACGGGAGACGAATAGTGAAGCAGAAGATTACAAAGTTAGTTAGGAAGGTATGGAACGGAGGATACCCAGAGGAGTGGTGGGAAGGTGTGATAACCCCGATACACAAGAAAGACAGCAGGGAAGAGGTGAAGAATTACAGAGGAGTGACGCTATCGAGTACAGAATATAAGATATACGCAAGTATTCTCAACGATAGAATAATAGAGGACGGAGAGGAGAAAGGGGTATGGGGAGACACACAAGCAGGGTTTAGGAGAGGGAAAGGAACAATGAACAACGTATGCATAGCGAAACATATAATAGGGAGAAGGCTAGAAAAGGGAAGGAAAGTATTCGGTTTGTTTGTGGACTCGAGGGCGGCGTTCGACAACATGGATAGAGGAAAATTATGGGTGGCAATGAGGAAGAGGGGAATTAAGGAGGGATTGATAGAGAGGACGAGAGAGACATACAAGGAGACGATGTGCACGGTAAGAGTGGGTCAGGAGGAATCGGAGGAGTTCTGGACGAACAAAGGGATGAGGCAAGGATGCCCATTGAGCCCCACGTTGTTTAACATATATATGACGGACCTGGGAGAAGAAATGAGCAAGGGAGTAGGGGGAGTAAAGATAGGAAACCGTAGGATAATGACGCTAGAATATGCAGATGACGTAGTCCTGCTAGTGGAAGGAGAGGAGGCCATGGAGGAGATGATGAAGAGACTGGAAAGATTCCTAAACGAGAAGAGACTGGAGTTGAACACGGAAGAAACGAAGATGGTGGTCTTCAAAAAAGGAGGAAGAAGGAAAAGGAGGCAGTGGAGATGGAAGAAAGGTCAGATAGAGGAAGTAGACGAGATCAAGTATCTAGGCTACGTAATGAGGAGAGACAACAGGAATGGGGAGCACGTAAAGGAGAGGGTGAGGAAGGCGCAGATAGCGATGAGAACGTTGTGGGGGATTGGGGAGAGGAAGTTCAAGACGGACGTGGAATGGAGGATGAGGTTATTCGACGCGGTGATAGGAGGAATAATTTCGTATGGGGCAGAACTATGGGGCTGAAAAGAGATGAAGAAGAGCACCTAATAACGGAAGAGAACGAGCAGAGGAGGAAGTTTCTGGAGAGTGTAGGAACAAATGTAAGAGAGTTGGAGACCTGCATGGAAGGAGAAGAAAGCTGGGGGGAAAGACTGGGGGAGAAGGCGGAAGAGCGGAGGAGAAAATACGGGAATCAAGATATAATAAGAGATATAAGGGAATAAAAACGGAGGAAGTACCAGCATACATAAGGAAAGGGAAGAGGAAAAGGAAGGGATGGATAAGGACGATCGCAAGGGTCAGGTGCGGATGTGAGGAGAGGGCGAATAGGTACTGGTTAGAAGGGACGGAGAAAGGGTGCAGGCTGTGTGAAGACGGGTTGGATACAATTGAGCATGCGGCGAAGGAATGTGAGGGGATGTGGAGTTGGGAGGGGGAGATTGCAGAAATAGCTGGGGAGAATGGAGAAGGGTACGAATGGATACGAGAATGGATGGTAAGAGAGGAAGAAGCGGAAGGACGAGAGGGAAGGAAGCGGCTAGGTTAAAGGCCATTCTACAATGCAATATAATAAGAAATAAGCAATAAGATCTTCATTTGATATTTACGTAATTCCATTGGATCCTCCAATCAAGAAGGAGAAAATCGTTTTTAAAACCGAGCGTTTACTAAGTCTCTAGGTGACAGGTGATGACATTTGACAATGACGTTTCGTGCTCCGTCAAATCCTTAGCGACCCTAGCAACCGCTTCTGTATCGTTGCTATGTATTTTTAACGTAAGCCGTTATAAATTACGGAACGGAGCATGCTCGATGTCACTCATCACGTTTCGTGCTCCGTGAAGTTCTTAAAGACCTTAGCAGGTCTTTAAGAACTTCACGGAGCACGAAACGTGATGAGTGACATCGAGCATGCTCCGTTCCGTAATTTATAACGGCTTACGTTAAAAATACATAGCAACGATACAGAAGCGGTTGCTAGGGTCGCTAAGGATTTGACGGAGCACGAAACGTCATTGTCAAATGTCATTACCTGTCACCTGTCATTATCTGTCAATATATAAATATAAAAAAAAAATGTGTATGCGTTTATTCATACAGATAAGTAAATCATTACTTTATTTTTAAAGTCACGATGACTTTTATCGTAGAGAAATTTCATTTCTCTAACGATAATGATAATGACCTCGTCTATAGAGCTGGTAATGACAGGTGACAGGTAATGACATTTGGCAATGACGTTTCGTGCTCCGTCAAATCCTTAGCGACCCTAGCAACTGCTTCCGTATCGTTGCTATGTCCAAGACGTCATAAAAATTTGACGGCTTTGGAACGATTGTCGAGGACCGGGAACGTCAGCCTATAAATAGTTTTTCGATGAATGGGGAAGGGTATGGTAATAAAATTTCGTTTTGTACAGATTTTCATTCATCACAATAAGTTTATTGTATGGTTTAAAAATAAAATCCGAGTAATAATTTCGCATGTTTAATCCTTCTTTTCGCTGAAAATGATAGACAATTTCGTTTCTTCATGTTTTTTTTTACCATACAATAAACTTATTGTGAGGAATGAAAGTCTGTACAAAATGAAATTGTATTACCATAACCTTCCCCATTCATCGAAAAACTATTTATAGGGGTGGCTATATTGAAATCGACGAAACAATCATTATTGGGGTAACTAATGGAAAAAATTGATTTTCAAGAGCATAATCGTATTCGCAAGCAAAAATACGAAGAATTAAAAAAAATCAACTCTCTACGACCATTTTTAAAGAAGATAATGAATTTGTTAACAACGCTCTCGAGGAGAGCTGCGGGGCGGGACGCGGTACCCCCACCGGAATAAATAATTACCCGCAACGAGACGAACACTTCCAATGCGTGGTATTATATTGAATCTCATGCACAAAATAATAGAGAAGGTTCACGAATTCGAATTTTGCAAAAATCTTGATTACAACAATGGTAAATTGCAGAAACGTATAAACATCGATATCTCGGGTTATAATCAAGATATTGCAACTGTTTTTTTAAATTGCTCGTCTTACAAAAAGGTATCATAATCTTAAAGAATATCTCAAATATCTACATAATTCAAGAACTTATTTTTATTTGTTTATAAGCAAAAATTTTAAATTGTCGAAAAACGGTGTTTTTTATTAACGAAAATGTACATTTTTTGTTAATCGAGAATGTACATGATGAAACGAAGCTCCTGAATTTTTTTTCTACTCTGTGAGCCTTCCTCGGAGATGGGAATTTGAAAACTCCGGATTTTCGTAGATCGGCGATTGTTGCTTAACTATATAATGTAAATCAATAAATCTTGCACGCACCTCTTGGGGAGGGTTTGCTCTAGATGATGGATGAACTTTGAAATGATATGTTGATAAATGGCCGATAACGGATGCAAAAAGCAAAATGAGAATTTTTTTTTTCATTGGAATTAACTGCTTAACTAACAATGTTAGGTCATTTTTGTATAGGACTTTTTTTATAGAGGACATTATGACGCACAACTTTTGTAGGAAGCATTTTTCAATAAAATGCATAACAAAAAAAATAACGGAAAAAAATCGATTTTTTAATTGTTAATAACTTTTATTTGCTACAATGCAAGTAGGATTTTTACGAAAACTTGAAGGCATGTTCCTATAGGTCCAAACAACCTCCAAAACAATTGGCGCTGCGGTGGGATCTTTGAATAGAAGTCGGTCCAAATTTCGGCTATTCCGACTGGACTACAAGGGAACGACGAGAAAGAATTTCGGATTCAGTGGACAGCCGCGCAAAATAACTACGCAGCGAGTAGGATACCGTCTCGTTTATTACTACTAAATAAACGAAGGATTTTACAATATAAATCCCGTGGCATACAGCGTGTTCTCAAAGGCGGCTCACGACTATTCCGAGTCGTGGTGGCTAGCCTGCCCAAGACTTGTCCCTATGTCGGTGTGCCTGCCGAACTCGCGAATCCCTTCGCGATCCTAACAGGTCCCGTTGTAGAAGGGCTTTTTCTTCCTAGGGAGTGTGCGCTCTGATGTCAGTAGCCAAACTAGGTATCCGTATGTATCCGTGTATCGCTCTTCGCGGTAGGTCAAAAATCAAAACAATCCTCCTCTCCGGCACCCTCCCCGTGGAGCCGCAACCCATAGCCGGTCAAAGTTCCCGGGGTACAGATAGTGCGTCCCGACGGTTGGGCATCCCTTGCACGCCGGCTCTGAACCTAAAAGAGCCCCGTGCCTCTGCCGCCCTTTCACAGTTTCTCCCATTCCCTTCTCCCGAATGACAGACCTACGAAATATTTAGAGATGAAGGCCGGAGGTACCGTCGTGCTGTCAACAACGCGCGGAGGTGCGGGGCGTTTATAATATATCGCCCTGATGCCACGTTACAGAATATAAAAAAAATCATTTGGATGAAAAATAGACTCCCTTGAAACCATACAACTTTTGTCTGAAAGTTTTCCCCGTATCTTCAATAGTAACGGAAATAATCGACTGTATACAGGGTGTTCCGAAACTACCTGACCAACTGGGTGTGACGGTGTTCGGGAGGCATCATTGATCACGAAAATGACTTTCCTTTTGTCCGGAAGCTCTTAGTTTTTAAATGGGAGTAGGTCAAAGTCGACCAATAATAACGAGGCGTCAACAGAAACGTAGGCACCTATAAACTCTGAGCTTTCTTCCCTCGCTTTTGTTTCTCGATGGCTATGGGCAGACCAAAACCAGGTGAAGCCATGCCTATTAGATGTCACGCGCTGAGAACAGTCACGCACTAACTGAAAACTGCAGTATCCTATGATAATGTAGGAAATATTAAGATCTGTCACAGTAGGTAAATCCAAAATCTGTCACTTACAAGTATTATGTAACTTGGTGTGGACAATAAAAGCGTTAGATGTATTTGTTTTTCTCTCTTAGACCCCATACTATGTCAGCACTAAATACTTTCTATGCTTCTCTAATTTAATTTTACGATTATAGTACTTTGCGATACAAGTGCGAGAAAGCGAACTTTATAGGCAGGCGGTGAAGTGCGGCGACTGTGACAAACTTCACGACCTGCGTATAATGTTCGCTTTATTGTACTAGTATCGCATAATATTTTCTGTAACGAATGCATGAAAAACGCTAATTTTTGTACCTCCATAGTGACTGACACATCTCTTCATTGGAGGAGGCAACCATAAGAAGAGCAAGGAAGGCTTCAAAAGTGAATGCATTTCATGACAGCGTGCGAGAACAAAGTTTACTTTATCGCACTAGTGCGAGAAGAAAGCACTAGTGCGATAATGTAAAATAGGGCCGATTTGCGCATGCGCAGCATTTTTATCGTATCCTTAGTTATAAAGCGCCACTTTCGCCACACTTTGGAAGCATGAAAACTAGCGCTTTTCATGCATGAGTTACATAAATGTTATTATTGCAAGACTGAAGCGTATTACGAATGCGCCAATGGCATGCCCATTTCATGAGAAAGGAGCGTTCAGGAAAAGAAGAGTCCATGAAAATATGATGGCAGCGTACGCTGGTACCCAGATAAAGGAATCGACATCGACGAGGAATCTAAGAATTGAAATAATAGTTTTAACATTACCATTAAATGCCTACAGTAAAAGTTGTTAAATACAGAACGAATCGCTGATAGATACTTCTACATATTCTATATTAGATTCAGTACAGGTACATACGGTAAAACTATGCAGTACTTAATTACGTGTTTCACAGCAGATTACGCTCAGGTTTACGAAGGATAAACTTAGTCTATTGCATAGATCCAAAACTGATCTGAGATTGATCTTTCCCTACACTGATTGTGGCTTGAATCGATGTTCTGTGAATGATCTGTATCGCTTTCTTCCTTAACGCATAAATAATATCATACTCGAATTAGTTTTGGGCCTTAATTTTTCATTCCTCGCCCTTAATTTCTCCGGTACTTTTTCCGGGACTTTTTCCGGTACTTTGTCCGGGACTTTTTGCGGTACTTTCTCTGGGACTATTTCCGAGTTTTTGTCCTGTATTTTTTCCAGTAATTCTAGTTGGGCCAATCGTATACGCGGAAATTTTCGGCCAATCATGGCTTACGCGCGAATATTTAAAACATGCCAATGGACTAATTCAATATTTGTTTAAAAAACGCAAAACTATTCGATAACTACCCAACGCAAGATTCTCTATTTTAGAGTAGATACACTACCGGTCAAAAATTTAGGTTCACCTCGCTTTCTTTGTAACGCTCCCATGACTGCAGTTTGAGAAACATCACATTTAGAAGCAATTTTTCGCTTTGAATAACCTTCTTCGTGAAATGCTACAATGACTGCTCGTGTCTCTACACTCAGCTCTGCTTTTCGACCCATTTCTCTACGATTGACACATAAAATATGTAGTTTTCTTCACATTTAAATAATCAGATGATATTTGTCGAACTACGTCAATTTAAATATAAATTTTTCTTTAACAGTAGCGATTTTCAATATGAAAAATGTTCTACTTACCTTTTTGTAAAGAAAAATATGTAAAACGATTGGAAATATAACTTTTGGAAAGAGCTCTCCAGCACTAAGATGTTACGCGTAATATGCACTAGACGCATTGAGAGAATGCAACCTGTCATAACAAGTTTGTGCTCGATCTACGCGTCTCCCAAACGCGCCAAACTCCCTCCTACACTCTGACCAATAACGTGTATCGACTTGTTATAGGTAAGACGCACGTGCTTGACAAAATTCACTGAGTAGCCGACTTAATTGTGTAGAATTCAAAAATAAAGCAAGTGCACTTAAACTTCTGACCGGTAGTGTATTAACCAGAGCCTTCAACGGATCGTGTAACTACGATACTAGAAAAGATGGTACACAAATCTATGTTCACTTAAGGGGGAATGGTACAGCTCGGCGAACTCTGAGTTCACGGTGCTGCCGTGTGACGGCCAATTGCGGAAATAAGCGTGACGTGGCACGGTGTTGCCGGGCTGCGCCGTTGCCATTCATGCTACTATAGTATAAACGTCATCGAGTAATCGGCCTCAGTAGCGTTGAGCAGTCTAATCGACTTTGAAATTTTGTAAGCGCTTTATGTACACCAAATTATTATATATATTATTAATGGAAGAATATTACTGCTGGATATTTTTGTTTGGCCTATTCCCCATTTCAACCTCGAGATAATTAAAAATAATTAAAAGTAATTAAAATAACGTGCGATTTTCATTGAAGATTATAATTAAATATTTGTGAATTGGCATAGACGTGGTGATTTTTATGTTTAAATGATGTAAGTAGGCGAATTGGATGAAAAAAAAGACGCTAGAAGTGAGATTTGAACCATCAACCCCGCGATTACTAGGCTCGAGCGCTACCAGGAGAACTACGGGACATGCTTAAATATTATAACACATTTGGTGTACATACAGCTCTCGCAAAATTTCAAAGTCGATTTTCTTGAGAATTTCTGAATATGGCATCAAACTACTTTGACAAACTGCTATTCGAGTTCCAGTTTCATGTACCATAAGTATAAGTACATTTTACAAAAGAGGTGTCATGTTACACGAGCCCCAGTAGTAGGCGTCGTAAAAATAACAGAAACAGAAATTTTCATGTGTATGTACGTACATACAAGATAGTCTAGCTTCGATGTAATATTTATTTCGTATTAGTTTAGACGCATAGACGCATTTCATATTCCATTCAAACAATTGAGCATTTTATCAATGAGAAATTTAATAAAAAATAAGTATTACACAAAAATGAAAAAGCAAATATTATTACGTTCGCGCACTACATATAATAGGCAACCCTGCAGGGCCCCGATAAGTACGGTCATGTAGCTGATTGTCCGTTCAATCTGTCTTCTGCGTTTCTTCTACAGCGTATATTGACGTCATGGATACACGAGCGCTCGTAGCGGCAAACGACTCAAGTTTTAGGCGAGGAAAATCTGCGTATTGACAGTTCAATATGTTAATACCCAAAAATCTCGGAAACGGCTGTACTACAACGATTGCCATTGAAATGGTGTTAAGCTTATAGATGTAGAACTTTCCCTGCGTGGCCCTTTTTTCCATTTTCGTCCGTGGTTCTGTGCAATAGTGCGATAAGTGTGAGACAGGGTACGGCAAAGGTCTTGTTGGGTCGCCATGACAGGTCCGTAGGCTGTCAGTCTCAATTTTCACCTGCATTTTATATCTCTCCTAAGCAATAATTAAAAAATCCGGCTCCGCAAGGGAAAGTTACTTTATCGGAAGGCTTCAGGTTTATGTCATCAATTTATTGATAGTGCTTTCTGTACAGAGATTTTTGGGTGCGAAGTTTCCTCGCTTCGAGCTCTCGTACGTGTGACACACGCACACATAGAATCGTCGGTACCATTCCGCCTTAAAGTCCACGCGAGACTCAGAACATACGGACGAACGACTGGGTCTCTTTCCGTGTCTTCTTGGCGTGCAAGTTATGGCGGGTAGTTGTTGAAGTCCTGTCCTGCGTTGACAGACGTTGTACGGACGGAGAGTCATGAATCCTCGGCCTAGGGTAGCTCCCTGAGCACCATCTTCGATACGGGTGCGATCAACTGGGCACCGGTACCGGAACAGATGAGACGTGATGGTTGTCCATGACGATGTTCTTTTCTAGTCGGCTCCCTACTTAATTCGGGGCTGACTGTGGCGGGGTGGGGGCAACTACTAACGTTGGCGTTCTTCCACGCTCCCTGGCGTAACCTTAGGGCTCATTCAAACCGAAAGCAGTGGGAAACGAAAAGCGAGCAGCGGAATCTTAGCTGTTAACATATATTTTCTACCTTTTTATGTTAGGTAGTCGTATGAAAATACGAAGAGATAAGTTATTTTACCTCTATTATGTGTATGAAGTCAAGTATACTACATTAGAAATAGTAATACATAATTTCTCTTAAAACATAACTTCATTACTAACAAGGAAGATCACCTTCCTGTACCCTCACAACCTGGGTTAAAAAAATTACGTTTTGTAGTTCACATCAAAGTATAAACCCTTACAAAAAATGAGCTGCTCACTTGCATATTTAAGGGGTGAAATTAATTCCTCAAAATCGGTGGTTTTTTCGTTTTTCGCTGATGTCTTCGAAAGCAAAATAGATACGGCAAAAGTTTAAATAGCCGAGTTATTTATTTTTCAGTGCTCTGCAATAATATGTAGTTGCAGATTATATGGAATTTTTGTATTTATTTTATTTTCATAAAAAATGTATTATTTTATACATTTTCCTCTATTTTGTCATAATAAACTTAATTGTTTCGACTCGAAATTCAATGATATCAATCTACATTCGTTTTTTCCGTCTCAAGATCTCATTAGACCGGAGAGTTAGTTTTTCCAAACGTAAAAAATTTTATACATTTAAACTGATGACCTGTTCTTATCATTATTAAACTATGAGGTGGACTTCTTAAAATACGTTTTATTTTTCAATGATGTCCTATCTGTGAAGTTTAATGTCGACATATCAGTAAAACATAAGGCTCTATATAAACTATCTGTTGCTACATTTAAGTTCGTATTGACGGTTCCCGTTGATTAAAGTTCTCTAGTTATAGGAGTGCAGTGTTAAGTACGTATTGAATACTGTGAACTCATTCAAAAATTGGAGATAATTCGGAACCACGATGTCACATTTGTGGTGATTTAGCTGTTATAACATGTTCGTGGTGCAAAAAACCTTTGTGTCTCAAACACTTCTTTAAGGAGTATCATTATTGTAATGAATATACTCCATAATATGACAGTAAAGAAACTGATAAGTGCATGGCCTGCTTTTTCCTCCTGCTTTCATGAATACTAGACATCTTAATCAAGAGACTCGGTCGAGTCTCGCGCCAAGTACAGGCAACCGGCTGTACAGGGCGCAGCGCGCCGAGACTCTTTACTCGAGTCAACTCCTTATCCCCCAAAAAACACTTACGTGTAAAAAACTACGCCAAGTACAGGATTGCTGTGAATTCCTCTAACAAAAAGTATTGATATCATATTATTGAGGCCAAGTACATAAGTCACTACATGTTTTCCTATTATATGATCTAGCACTGG
>NW_014333553.1:15086-35235 GCF_000341935.2 Cephus cinctus
ATAGCTCTAATACATGAATTAAAGGCTTCTATTAAATAAAATGAAGACATGTATATTAAATAAAGTTTTATATAGAATGGAAAAAAAATCATCTGATACTTATTCGCTTGTACTAAAATGGATGCACAAAACTGAACTAGAAGTAAATGATTTATGAGTATTTTAAGACAAGGGTAGAACCGCATATCTAAATATACTAAACCTATATATGTATGTAAACATTTTCCGTTTGACAAATTTATCAATCTTGTTTAATTTTCAGGTAAAATAAGAACTTTTTCGATAATCAGATGAAGAAAAATGTATAAAAATCACGTTTTTTATGAAATAAAATAAATAAACAATTTCTATATAATTTTCAACTACATATTATTTCAGAGCACTCAAAAATGAATAACTTTGCTATTTGAACTTTTGCTGTATCTATTATGCTTTCGAAGATATCAGCGAAAAACGAAAAAACCACAGATTTTGAGGAATTAATTTCACCCCTTAAATATGCAAGTGGGCAGCTCATTTTTTTGTGAGGGTTTATACTTTGATGTGAACTACAAAACGTAATTTTTTCGACCCAGGTTGTGGGGGTACAGGAAGGTGACCTTCCTTGTAAGTAGATTCCAATGCTTGGACTGCGATTTTGGAAAGTTGAACAACGTTTAACTTTTCATAACAGCGACCTAGTAAAAAGATGATGGCAACTCTACTTCACATCATAGTTCATGTTTGAAATAAATTTTGAATTCGGCATCAGACGAAATATGTATAGCCCGTGGTATAGCCCCGTTGTATGTTATATGCATTGTAACGTGACAAAACGATCAGCTTCTTAGTACTCCTGTACTGAGAGCGCACCCGTTACAAAGGGACGACAAGGACGCGCGGCTAGTGTCAACACTAGCCGATAAATGAAAAACGTCTCCCGAAAGTAAATCCGCGGAAAGTAGTATCAAAATAATCCGATAGAGGATTAGCGCTTCTCGCTATTGAATATCGAATCACAATTCATTAAATACCACATTTCCGATCAAAGTAAGGATTCGAACAGACGAAGTATAAATTCATCGGGAAATCCCGCGAAAGAACAGTAAAATCAGCGAAAGTTAAATCCGTCAGGACCGCGCATTTAGAATTATTCAATCAGGAAGCTCTATCCTCCGGGATAGAGCATATTCGCGTTAGAAAAAACCATAGTACATAATCTTGTCGAAAGGCTACGGAATATTAGCATTCGCTATTCCGATTAGACCTCAACGTAGAGAAGCTGTCAAAGTTGTGAGGAGACCACCGTGATCTACCTCAGAAACTTTAGTTATCGCCATTTTGTTTAATCTATTATCCGTGCCGTTAGTCGTTGAGTCGCACACAGTGCCATAGCCAATAGATAGGCAAAGCGCCACTAGGGCTAAAGAACCAATACAGGCAGATCCTCTGTAAATCACATACAGGTCAGAGAGAGATAGGGATAGAAAACAAACATAGGATGATTCCTAGACAATCCTTTTCCTACAATACCGACAATTGATTGAGACTGGGTAATTGACATCGATTATGAAACTGTTGTACCGATTATCGATTATTTAATAAAATTTCGTTATTTTATTTTACTGTACCGACCTGTGTCGACTAAATTCTTAAAGACGTCAGCCCCGAGCACTTACCTATATCCCATTTCGTACACTCATAAGGAGCGTACGAAATAGCACTATCGACGAATGTTACAGCATGTAGTCTCCACTGTTACAATTTAACATCATGACCAATCATAATATGCCTGTGCATATGTACAGTCAACCGCATTAATGGTGACAACGGTGGTTGCCGTGCGGTGAGGTAAGAGAGGAGATTTGGGAGGCCTCTGCTCGCATATCCTGGCCTATGCGTGCAACGCAGAAAGCACTACGGTGCGAGCGAGATGCCAGAGCGTCGCTCGGTGCGTCCTTGTTGCACAGCACTAGTGTAAGCGAGACGCCAACAAGGCCCCTCAAGCGCAATAGGGCACTGGGTGGGGGACTGCTCGTGTCCGAGCGCACGCTCTTGCTCTCTCTCTCTCTCAGACTAACGCTCTATGACGAGAACAGCTACTACCCCGATAAGAAACGAGAAGAAACTATAGGACTTTCGGTTGTGGAAATGAGATAGACTTTTTGATTATCCGTCTTCGTCAAACAGCGTTAGTAAAACAAAGAGAGATATATGCGACGTGATGGCTAGGAACAAGTGTCCCAGCGTCGCATTGTGAATAGGTCGCGTCCACGCATTGTGAATAGGTGCGACTCAGGGACCCATTGCCGTCTCGCTTATACTCGTACTGTGCGAAAAGGACGTACGGTAGGACGCTTCAATGCGTTAGACGCTGGGACACTTGTGCCTTGCCACTACGTCACATATATCTCTCTTTGTCTTACGAACGCTGTTTGACGAGGATGGATAATCGAAAAGTCCATCTCATTCCCACTACCGAAATACCCATAGCTCCTTCTCGTTTCTTATCGGGGTAGCAGCTGTTCTCGTCAAAGAGCGTTAGTCTGTGAGAGAGCGAGAGCAAGAACGTGTGTCCGCGGACACGAGCAGTCCTCCATCAAGCTCCCTATTGCGCAGGAGGGGCCTTGGTGGGGTCTCGCTTACACTAGTGCTGTACGACAAGGACGCACCGAGCGACGCTCTGGCGTGCCGTTAGTCGTTGAGTCGCACACAGTGCCATAGCCAATAGATAGGCAAAGCGCCACTAGGGCTAAAGAACCAATACAGGCAGATCCTCTGTAAATCACATACAGGTCAGAGAGAGATAGGGATAGAAAACAAACATAGGATGATTCCTAGACAATCCTTTTCCTACAATACCGACAATTGATTGAGACTGGGTAATTGACATCGATTATGAAACTGTTGTACCGATTATCGATTATTTAATAAAATTTCGTTATTTTATTTTACTGTACCGACCTGTGTCGACTAAATTCTTAAAGACGTCAGCCCCGAGCACTTACCTATATCCCATTTCGTACACTCATAAGGAGCGTACGAAATAGCACTATCGACGAATGTTACAGCATGTAGTCTCCACTGTTACAATTTAACATCATGACCAATCATAATATGCCTGTGCATATGTACAGTCAACCGCATTAATGGTGACAACGGTGGTTGCCGTGCGGTGAGGTAAGAGAGGAGATTTGGGAGGCCTCTGCTCGCATATCCTGGCCTATGCGTGCAACGCAGAAAGCACTACGGTGCGAGCGAGATGCCAGAGCGTCGCTCGGTGCGTCCTTGTTGCACAGCACTAGTGTAAGCGAGACGCCAACAAGGCCCCTCAAGCGCAATAGGGCACTGGGTGGGGGACTGCTCGTGTCCGAGCGCACGCTCTTGCTCTCTCTCTCTCTCAGACTAACGCTCTATGACGAGAACAGCTACTACCCCGATAAGAAACGAGAAGAAACTATAGGACTTTCGGTTGTGGAAATGAGATAGACTTTTTGATTATCCGTCTTCGTCAAACAGCGTTAGTAAAACAAAGAGAGATATATGCGACGTGATGGCTAGGAACAAGTGTCCCAGCGTCGCATTGTGAATAGGTCGCGTCCACGCATTGTGAATAGGTGCGACTCAGGGACCCATTGCCGTCTCGCTTATACTCGTACTGTGCGAAAAGGACGTACGGTAGGACGCTTCAATGCGTTAGACGCTGGGACACTTGTGCCTTGCCACTACGTCACATATATCTCTCTTTGTCTTACGAACGCTGTTTGACGAGGATGGATAATCGAAAAGTCCATCTCATTCCCACTACCGAAATACCCATAGCTCCTTCTCGTTTCTTATCGGGGTAGCAGCTGTTCTCGTCAAAGAGCGTTAGTCTGTGAGAGAGCGAGAGCAAGAACGTGTGTCCGCGGACACGAGCAGTCCTCCATCAAGCTCCCTATTGCGCAGGAGGGGCCTTGGTGGGGTCTCGCTTACACTAGTGCTGTACGACAAGGACGCACCGAGCGACGCTCTGGCGTCTCGCTCGCACCGTAGTGCTTTCTGCGTTGCACGCATAGGCCAAGATATGCGAGCAGGCGCCTCCAAAATCTCCTCTCTTACTTCACCACACTGTGTCCACCGTTGTCACCATTAATGCGGTTGACTGTACGTTGGAAAAAGATACCACTCTATTGTAAAGTTTCAAGCTGCTTGCTGCTCGCTTCTTGTTTCCCGCTGCTTTCGGTCTGAATGAGCCCTTAGGCTGCTTTCCTCCGGCGATGCTAGAGAAGGTGTCGTTCTCTCTACTGGTGGTTTCCTCGGTGTGACGGTGGCTCGGCGTATCCCATGTAATTGATGTATACACAAAAATTAGTCTAACCGCGTTAAGAATAGTAATCGGGACCCTGGAGTTCTTGGCCGGTACAGTCGGATTTTATCTCTCGATGGATGGTACTGCATCCTGTGATCAAAAGCACGCGAGTACCATATCGGGATTTCTGTGGCGTTAAAAATGAACGTCACAGTGCATACATCAATTTTCAGCCATGTTTTACAACACGATTACTTACAAACAGAAATTTTGTTTCATGTTTCTGATATATTAGCTTTAGCAATGTGAAAATTTTCAATGTGTTCCACGTGAAAATCTTGCATGTGTTTATGCGTGTATTTTATTTGTATTTCCATTGAATAAATGGAAATGGAAATAATACCAATAATTTTTAATTAGTGTTCCATATTGGGATTAGATAAGAATTGTTTGTTTACAATTTTTCTCTCCTATGTTCATACATATATTATCGATATATTATAAAAGAAGTAACACTAGAGAGCAGCATTATATGAAAACGCATGGCTATAACCTATGGTAGAATATACATGTTTTCCTTAAGGAGTATGTATTCTTTCTGCAGCTTCACCATATTACAATATGAAAACAATATGTCCGTATCGAAAGTTGTGGAATTGGGTTACTCAGCGTTTTTGAAGCAATAGCTACAAATTTCAACCATTTTAAAATTATTTTTTTGTAAGATTCTATTACAGTTATGATATAACGATAATTTAAAAACTACACAAAATTATACATATAATGTACAGTGCACTATATATCAAAAACTTCATAGTATAAGCCAACATTTCTAAATCAACATTTTTATTTTATTAAAATACTTTATTCCAATCTTCAACTGTTTGAAATTAAATAACGATTTTATTAATTCTTGCATTACTTATGTATTTTTTCGCTATAGTTTTTCTATTCTGGAATGGCATAAGATTACTAATAGGTAAGGTTGCCGTTCTTAACACATTAAAGGCGGGGGATCTTGACGAAAGTATGCTAGGTACTAATACGACTCCCGCATTTAAGCTACACTCGAGATAAATCGTAGTACTACGACTCCCGCCTTTAATGTGTTAATATCGTCTGTCAATTCATAGTGGAACTCTAAAATCCATTACAACAACGACTCCTCTGTATAAACTATTTACTGTTTGATCATGATTAAATGTTTGACTACATCAGAGACGTCAGGTAGCTGTAGTCTGTGGAGCAGGAGGTGGCGTCAGAGATGTCCAGCTTGTTTGATGATCCGGAGAAGTAGGATCCTGCCGACGAAAATGATGCGAATGACCTCGTCGATGATTTATCACCGACTCGGTGAATCTTCTTTCGGCATCACCAGAAACATCAACAGACTCCTCAAGATTATTTTGACTTTGATAAGAGATTTCATGATGTTCCTTAGTAGCCTCCTGATACTCATTTGCCGAGGTATTTGCGGTTTCAGTTTGTGGCGACTGCAGTTGCAGTAATTCTGAATGATGATGATTTGACGTCACCAAAGGTTGACCAGAATTATGATAATCAGAAGCATACTCGTGATGCGGCGTATTTGATCCGTTTGATGCAATTGGTGCTACTGATTCATTTAATGACTGGTACGATGAAATTTGATGATGCAAATGCAGATTGAGGTTCAGATATGGCTGTTGCAACGGCTCTGCTGAATGTAACCAACCGGAAGAGTCGCAATGACCGTGATTCTCATGGTTATTTCCGGAAGGTATCGATGGTACATACAGCGTGCACGGTGACGAGATAGTGTTACTTGCTGTTGTTGTCGTATTATTTGAGCTTAACGACGAATGTGCATATGATGATACAAATCCGGATGCGGGTGATGTTGATGATGCCGATGGCGGCGATGACGGCCATTCCTGATTGAGGCTTGTCAGACTAGTGGCACCACACCCTCCTGTATTTAGTGAAGTCAATGATTCAGGACTACGGGTTGGCCATCCCGTGGCTGCTACGTACGCTGCTGAGTGAAGTAGTGGCATTGGACTATACGGATCCACATGTTGCTCTATTAATTAAAAACATATTCCATTATAAATCACTAAAAATTACATCATTATTTATATAATTAGCATACATCCTTCTCAGGCATTAAATCCGTAAGTTAATACAATTTCAGTCATATAATGAAAAAGACAATTGTACCATTCTGTATTTATAGTCACGTTAATGGTCGACACTTTGAACATCTGATGTAATGTAAGTTTATTTCGCTACCACACTTGAACCTAAATGACATTGATAGTAGCTTGCTGAAATCGCCTCAACACTGCTTATCACATAGCGACGAAGAAAATGTAGCATCCCATTTAAAAAAGTGAAAATGATCTTGAAAACTTCTTTACATCCTTACCCTCGCAAAAAATAATATCACATTTTGTCCCCCTCCATACAGTACAAGTTTTGTATGAAACATTTTTTGAAATTATTACGAATATTATTATTCTCGTTGCCATTGTCGATATGTGTGCTTGGCATGAGACATTATCCAGTATCTTGACACAAAAATCTTAAATTATATTTCTTGTTTAACTACATTTTATAATAAAATATTAAGATTATTATATAAAAATCATTGAAATCTCAGAACTCGTTTACTTCTTTTCGGGTTCTAGATTTATAACATTTTTTACTGTAAAAATAACTGTCACGTATACAGTAGCTCACACATCGTTTTATGCAGTAATAATAATTATAATTTTCTTTTCTACCTTCTTGAATATATTTGTGGCGTAAACTGTAAGGGGCTGTTCTGCACGAATTCTTATGACTCGCAGCAGATACAGTACAGGAATTTGTTAAATTTCCTGTGTTGCTTGTTGCTTGACTTTGAGCCACAGTAATAGCAGAACCTGGATTGTATTCATATGCAATTGGTGGTTGTGGAAGAAACCAAGCACCCGTATCTGAAAAAAAATGTTTAGTGTGCACAAGTTAATTTGATAATATTTGAGGTAGCGGCAAAAATTGAACGTTCTTCACGACACGTCAGGATCTTTAAAATATAAGGATTGACATTCCTAGGTATTTGTCGAGAACTCTCAATTTCCATCATCCCCAAGAAGACCCACCACACAAGAACACCTCGGCAGATGTCGATTATATGCTATGCCTCGTCCTCGAGAATGAACTTGGAATTTTGGCCTCATGCGCCAGATGTCGCCACAGTTTGAAACCAAAGGGAAATATAACAACGCCTTCGTGGTTTCCCTCCCAATGGGCACGAACTACACTCTACATGATGTTTCTTATGGTCGATGTGGTCAAATTATTCAGAGTATTCCAACATAATTATTTCTTTGTTTCTATGAATTAAAAAATAAAAATTTAAAGTGAAGACACGGGGAAGGGAAACAAACCATAATACGAGGACCCGAATAACAGACTATAGCGAAAGTTCAAGGAAATTGAAAAAGAAATTTTTCAGTCACATGACAATTCGAAAAGAAATCCACCGACGAAGAAGGAAATCACACGAGTAGTCCCCCTCCGATTAAGATGAAATATTGCAGGATTGTGGAGTGGGCCAAAATATTCGACACGTATTTTTTTTTGATTTGCGAAATCCCGGTTTTATGAGGTAAGTGCACCTTTGAAAAATACTGATTTTAAAGTTTTTCGACTATTTTGCAAGGTTTAAATTGTAAAATTATTGCATTCATCGCGTACTACAATAATTATTTGTAGGCACATTATTTGTAGACAACGTCGATGGACGGTATACGTCATAGCATATTTAAAGAGGGGTTTCGTTCAATTGGAACGTTACTTTATAGACGCGCAAAGCATAAAAGATTAGCCGATACATGTTTTTTTATTTTTTCAATATCTCGTATTGAAAGGGTGAAAACTATCTTTAACTTCTTAGCTAGTATTGCCTTATAATTGCATAATGCATTTTACGATATCCGGCTACTTTCGTATCTTTTTATATCGTCGAATTACAATTAATCATTTATCCAAAGTAATTCATCCTATCACAGATAGGGCGAAGCACCCTCAAAAAAACATATTTTTCGTTTTTGTACTGTAACTTGCGAAAAGGGCGAGATATAAAATAGGTTCTAATGCCAGAAATATTTTTATCAATTACTAGACATTTGTGGTGAGAATATTTTTTTTAAAAAATAAATAAATTTGTGCAGTATTACTTTAAGAAGTGAAGGTTTAAATTATATTCCACCCATGTTCAAGAATAATTGAAACTTTGCTTAATGATGCACGATGTCACCTCTGAGGGATAAACAAAGTTTTCAAAAATCCCACTATTTTCGTTTTTTAGCTAATACTCGTGTACGGGATATGATAGAAAATAATTCAAGGACCAAAAATGTTTTTTTTTTTTAATCTTCGCGAACATTAACCCTTTGGCCTATAACCACGAGTTTGACTCGTGGTGAAAAATTTGTGCCATAAGCGAAAACCACGAGTCTGACTCGTGGTAAGGAATTGGTACATAAGATGCCGCGTATTATTCGAACAAGCGTTTGGAGTTATTTCACATTCAATACTTTTCCTTTGATTGTAACGTCAGTATTTTGTTTTTTCATTTGTTTTTGGCGGAACTGGATGATCTGTTACTTTAGTTCCCCGTAAAGCTTCGTTAAGTTCACACGTTTCAAATATAGCTGGGTATAAAGAATTTAGAAACTGTTATACCCATCATGCTAAGAAGAAGGAAATCTAATATTGATGGTAGTGGGAAGGAGTGTGGCACTATTGCCGATTGTGATTCGATACATCCTTTTCAATATAATAGTAAAGACAGTGATATTACGTTTCCTGTAAGAAAACGTCCACGAAGATTAATAATTGAAGATGATTCCGATGATGAAGACAGCACATTTGTACACATTTTGCGCCAGTTCAGGTACACGGCTAAACAGTTGAATGGCACGGCGCGCGACCGATTTTCTTGTTTACTATAGCTCGCGCAATTGGCAGATATCGTGTAGGCCAAGCGGTTAATAATATATAAAAGTAGAAAGACAGTAATATAAGTTGTGGAGTTCTGGATAGAAATTCCTGTACCCGACATTTACCGACATTTAAGAGCCTTCGAAGTTTCGCATCCGTGCTAAATTAACGCCGTGAATCCCCCTGATTTCGAGAAGTGATGTCACGGGTATCGCCGATTCCAGAAATATCGGGTAGGTTCTAGGAATTTTGCTTTGAATTCTAGGAATGTTGCCGCCGAGGAACTGCGAACGATTGAGAAGCTTCTAAAATCTTCTAAAAGCTTCGATAGTTCGCCTCCGTGCTACATCGCGGAGGATCGCTCCTAGAGCCTACGGCCCTTTTGCACGACGTTGTGAGACAGCCCCTTGCCCCTCATCTACACTCTCTCTTCCTCACCGACTTCGTACATGTTTCGGACGGCAACCTTCGACCGGAAACCGATTCGAACTCGAACGTTATCTCGCAGAATTACCCATCGAGGATGCAGTCCTCCGAAATGGAGGCGCGATTCCAAAAAATTTGACGGTATTTCGTCAGCTAGTCGATTTCAGAAAATTTACGAGCCTCCCAAGTAGGTTCGTGCGTGTTCCGATAACTCCCTCCCACCCCGGGTCCCCATACTAACTCCAGACGGCAGCCCTAAACTAGACATTGTTTTCACCTTGAGGATGATTTACGACATCCTTGTTATTCCGGGTATCAAATTACTCGCAGAGGATAACTGACCCCTTTGTGCATTTCTGAAAGCGCGTCGGCAAATTTTGGATGTAGAATTACTCTCGCACATCGGAAGCATCGGATTAGTCAAAGGAAATAAGTGTACAATCCTTGTAGGTTTTATTGCTCGAACCGATGCAAAACAATTCCAGAACTTCCCTCCTAACTCTCATGCAGATTTCATGCAGTTGAAAGACATACAAAAATTTGAAAAACTCATAATTTATTTATGATAGTATATTGTAACAAATACATCGAGCCATATTCAGATTGACATGATAAGATCTCGCGAACCCGAATAACTTTCCATACTAACTAATAATAATATTTCGGCATCGCATCTTATAACTCCTTCACATCTCTCAATTTAACTAGCCTATCATATGGGGGTATGTAAACGGCGACAAATCATAGCTAGAGTATTCTGCCACTTGCGTTAGCTAGGATATTTTCTAATAAGAAACGAGCAAACCGTCTTGGGCAAGCCGGCAAACTGACCTGCTTGACTACAATTGTAAATATATTTCTGACTATCGTAAAAACCAGCAAATCGTCTTAGGCTAGGAGTAAACCGCCTCCTTCGCCAGGTAGAAACACTTTCCGGATTTACACGGGACGTCACTTTGACTATTTGAATCATACAATGCCGCTCACGTAATACATGCCAACATAGTTTTATTCGAACGCTATATATGTATACACAACCAACTACTTTGGAAAGAAAGCCTTTCTTACATCTCCGTGATAATGCGTTGTTTGTGATACGGTCAAGTCAACCTGTGATCACGAGTTCCCTTGTGGAAGATTGCATATCAGCACGACGTTTTTCATCTAATGAGTCAACTCTTCCCGACTAGAAATTCCGTTCGGAGGGACATCAGGCCCGGACGTAACAGCCGGATTCTTAATTTAAAGCCCCGTTCAGGCTACCTTATATGGTCCTGATTAGTGATGTAACGCGTTGGTACATCAGGGCCAGATAAGATTTGCCAGGTAAGGACCTGACAAGGGTTGCCATTTCAGGGCCTGACATATTTTGCTATTCCAATTCGGGATCTGAATAAGAGACATCTTATCAGATGTACTTTACTTGTGCCTGATGTGGACACCTAAATGCAGTAATACCTTGTAACCCATGTAGGAAAGTACAGCAGGCCCTAATATTGGGCCAGCATCGGTGACTATTTTCGTAGTAATAGCTAGATTGGTTACTGTTAGGGATGTTCGATTCCGATTCCGTTCTTTAAAAGATCGATTATTTTGGTCAAAAAATCGATTTTTTAAATCGATTCATTGCTATTTTTGAAAGTGGCGCCCCCAAATATACATCTCGCTGTTCGAATGCGAATATATATCTCTCTCCTAACCGCTACGCGAGCCACGAGAAGGAGAGCTCGCTACCGCTCACTCATTTGTTACTCGTCTGAAACGACAGACCTTTATAGAAAGTGCCATTATTAAAACCGAAAACTAATTGTTTCTTTAAACTATTTAATAACATAAATCCTATACAAAAGAAAGTGAAGTGTCCTGTGTCTTGATTCGGCTCTACCTCCGCACTATTAAACGAAGGAAGTTTAATAGGTTATGGGCCCAGCACGCTTCCACTGCGCAAGACGTGGTTGCAGGAGGTGAAGCTATGGAGGCATCGAAAGTCGCCGAGAAAGCAAGTAAGAGAAAAATCGTCATAAAAACGAATTACACGCGAGTGAACGTTTGAAAGAATTGCGTTAATTCGGAAGTGCGTGTTTAACAATTTTTCGAAAGAAAAACGAACGAAAGATATCAGATACGAAAGTTTCTTGTGTACACACGAAGATTTTTCCGAGACACAACATGGATAGCTTGTCGAAAGTGTTAAATAAATATAATAGGAAAGACGAAAATCGACGGTTGAACGTATTTAATAATGTTGCAACTGTTACGTAGGCCGTAGTGGCTAGCGAGGCCTTTAAATTTGATAACAAAAATTTAGAAGTAACCAAAAAAAAAAAGAAACGACCGGAGGTAACGTGAATAATGTTTGAGTGAATTCCGAGCGGTAAGAATGCACTCAATGGTGGGTTCGCTGCTCGTTTAAGGTGTTGAAACACGCCTTGCTATTCCAACGTGGGCAGATATTCTCTGAAATGTTGAGGATGGGTAAGAGATATTTAAAAACGCGAGTAAAATGTGAGCTTACCATATATTGTTACAACCAATTTAAAAGTTTTCTATTAATTGTCGTGTACAGTGTTTCTATTATGAGAAATATCGGATAACAAAACCTAACTGTGTGTGAGGTTAAGGCAAGATGAAATTTGGTGGAACAGAAATCTATCAAAACTATGCGATATTCGGAAAGAGTAGTCTATGCAGCTCTATTTTGCCCGGTAACCGATCCAGCTTGTTCCCTAGGGTATGTAATAACGAATCCGTACCTAGGCCAGATTGCGAATACTACACTGAATCTAATACTCTAACGGTTAGAGCCACGAGTGACAACGTGCAGTCCGATCTTTTACGCGTGAAATTGAATGATTTTCTGAGCGTCTGTGCCATGATTTTGGCTGCTTATATAGTCGATTTTTGCTGATGCTCTAGGTACGGTTAGGACGTTAGGAATGCACTCGGCTAACCAGCTGGGTAGGTGGCACGGGCAATGCACTGGGTAACGTGCTGAGTCTGCAATTATGCTTCTCGTCGGCTACGTTATTCTTCTGTTTAGGAATGAAGGTCGATATACGTAACACAACATAAATTTTAAAATAACGTCAAAATTAATCGAACGAAATCTTACGAAAGAATAAAATCACGTGAAAATAAAATCATCGAAAGACATAATAAAGTCGTACAAACGATGCTCTCTTCTCAGAAAATCAAACGCCGGCCGGGACAGCTCTGAGCGAGCGCGTGCTCGAGTTAAGCCGTGCACATGTAGAGAGAGGAGAGAGAGAGACAGAACGAAAACACGCCCGGGCCGAATGAAAGCCTACGGAAGAAACAAGCGCGCTGAACGCATGTGTGTACTTATATATACACAAAATACACGAACGAAAGAAAGCAGAGTATATCTACTGTTACCGCGTATATCTATGGTGCTAATAGCTGTGCGTGTACACCTGGAAAGCTTGATACGTATATGGACGCATATACTATACGTATATGGACGCATATACTATACGTATATGCTTATGTGTGTGTGCATGCGTGTACAGATACACATGTGCATATATGCATGTTTATTTGAATTCAAACAAATGAAATTGTTTAAACATAATAAAATGAAATTTAGCTTTGAATAGAAAGTAAAATTGGAAGTTTAGTTTCGAAAAGAAAGTAAAATTGGAAGTTTAATTTCGAAAGGAAAGTAAAATTGAAAGTTCAAGTTAGAATGGAAAGAAAAATTGGAAGTTTATGTTTGAACGGAAAGTAAAAATTGAAAGCTTATTTTTGAAAGAGAAGAAAAATTGAAAGTTTATGTTTGAAAGGGAAGAAAAATTGGAAGTTTAAATTTGAACGGAAAGTAAAATCGGAAGTTTAATTTCGAACGAAAAATAAAAACGAAAGCTAAATTTCAGAAAAGAGATTTTCATTAAAAACAGATAAACTGATTTACACCTTACTCATTATAGATCGATCTACTCTGATCCTCTTCCTAAAAACTCAAGAGGAAATCTTGGGATTCAGAGAGTATTTTCCCAATGAGAAGGTGAAGGTGCACCTGGACAATACAAATATCTGTTTCACCACTGACTGAGAGTGGATTCAAAAAGGAAATCGGTATTTATCATTTTAAAAATAATAGCATGTACTCGCTGTTGCCTGATTAACTTGTGTTCAGTTGAGAGGGTAACTAGCGATATAAGTGTGAGTAAGTATTGTGGTTAATCTTGTGTTGGGATGCCATAGTACTGGCTCGTTTTTGTTTGATTGACTTGTGTTCGGTCAAAAGAATAAAAACATTAGCTGCTGCAGAAAGATTTCAATAATCTATTTTAAATATAAACATGTTTATTTTGGATATATCCGATATTTTTCCGATTTTAAATTCTTTAAAAATACACAATAAATTGCAGATAACTCCATGGCTACAGAAAAGGAGTTACAGCTGCTCGAAACGGAAGTGACTGAAAGACAAGCTGCAGGAGAAGAACTACTTCTTCCGTATTGTACTTCGGAAGAATATCAAGAAAAAGATCAATTCGAAAGTGAAGAAGTTGACAATCTGGGAAACGGAAAAATGCTTGAGACAAGTCCGGATGAAATTCAAATAAGACCGAAAGAAAATGTGTTCTCAAAGTACGTTATGAATTCGAACGAGATGAAAGGCTTAATGAAAGGTACCCCAAAAATCATAAATATCACAACAATAAGATCCTCGAAATATTTCCTCAACAGAGAAATTCTTAATAACACTCTGGATGAAAGTACGTCTGATTTACAAAATCAAAATAACGATACATTAAATTCCACAGAATTTGAGGACAAAGTTAAGGTTATGACCAAAAGTTTAGAAGTAAAATTAAAGAAGACCGAAAGAAAAGCAAATGAAGAGATCAAAAGAAAAATAAAAGAGACCGAAAGAAAGGCGAACGAAAATTTCGAAAGAAAATTGGCCGAGATGAATGGTATACTTGAAAGGACTCGAGAAGAGTTTGACAGTCTTGTGAAATATGGTAATGAAACCAGAAACTATGTAAAGGGAGAAACGTATAAGGTAGAAGCACTGGCATCAAAATGTCCACCACTGAAATCGTCCGGAAGTTCCAAAACCGTAAGTGATTCAAATAAAGAAGTCCCAAACCCACCGGTTAATATCGACGTTGCTAATGTAAATTCAGTAATAGTGAATGAAATAGAAAAACAATTTAAAGAGCGTGATAGGATTGCTAGAGACTCATTAGAATATAGAAATACTAAATTACATAGAGACTACAAACTAAATTCTCAAACAAAATTTGAATATTTCTTGGACTTCTTTAAATCTGAATTACGCTCTTTGAATTTGTTAGATATAATTGACGAAAGTGAAAACTCGGGTTCGAACGTTAATGAGAGTATTCTAAGACAACAAAAATACGATGTTCGCGAAAGATTGATCGGACGTTTAGAAATGAATTATTATTCAAAAGTTTGTGATATTGAGGAACCGAAAGAAATATTAGAAAAGCTCAAAATATTGAAATTAAGCGAAGCTAATTTAACTACTATGAACCTGCGGGAACAACTTTATAGTATTAAATATAATCCGGGTAAAGAAAGAGCTTCTGCCTTCTGGAATCGGTTCGAAGATATAGTTAGAACGTATAATTGTTTACCGGAAGTAAAATCCTTTACCGATGACGAAGTGAGAGATTTGTTTTTCAATGCAATTTCGAAAGCTTTACCGGATATTAAACACCTTAATTTTCTAAACATGCATCAACAAAACAAACCTCTGTCTTACGAAAGTCTCAAAAATTTTATAATACAGAACGAAAGCGAGACCGGAAGAACGCAAGCGTCCAGAAGTGCAATGATGGCAAACAAGTGTTATAATTGCAATGAGTTTGGACATTTAGGACGTGACTGTCCAAGGCAAGGAACGAACGTGAAGATGTGCTACGAATGCAGAGAATTCGTCACTCATCGAGCCGCCCAATGTCCACAACGGCTGGCAAATTCGAAAGACAGAAGGTATGAAAATAAAAATTATAATAATCGAGGTAGTCGTGGTAATAAAAGGGGTAGAGGCGGTAACAATTATCGCGGTGGTATAAAACGTTCGAACGAAAGCCAGAACTATTCGAATGCAAAAAGAAGCCGATTCAATAATAAAAGAGGAAGAGGTAATCAAAATAGCAATAATCGTGGTGGAAAACAGCAGAATCACAATAACAAAGAAGACAAATATCAACAACAAGATGAAAGTGTCATGAACGTTAATGGTGAGTACTTTGACACAATTACAAATAATGAGATCAAATCTGCCCTTAATGTCGAAAGAACGAACGTTGCTTACGAGAAAGGAAAATTATTGGTAAAATTCCTAGCTGACTTCGGTGCGACCGAACACCTTACAAACTCGCGCATTATTTTTAAAACATTTAACGAAAGAATCGATGAAATTAAATGCGCAAACAATTCGAAAGAAAGGATATTAAAAACGGAGGGAGTCGGTGATATTGTATGTAAAACGAAAGACAACAAATTGTTTAACTTAGAAAATGTTATATGGGCTGAAAACTTGTCCGAAAATTTGATCTCTTTACGAAAGTTTGTTGATCAAGGTCTAAGTGTTTATTTAGACAACGAGCGTATTGATATCTATGATCCAGAATCGAACGAATCGTTGCTGACTGGGATGTACGAAAGACCATTTTGGATTATAGAGATAGAAACCAACAACTCGAATGATTCTAATCACAAATTTGATAATGCCAGAGCATATGTAGTTACGCGAAGCATGGCAAAAAGAAAGGGAACTAACACAGAAATTGAAAGCACAAATGATGAAACGAAAGACATAATTGAAAGAGAAAAAGAGCCTGTAAACGAAAAAGAAAAAGAATTCGAAAGAGAAAATGAAAACGAGAACATAAATTTAAATATGGAAAATTGCTCGGTTTTTGATGTCACTGTAAGAGATAGAAATATAGTACCAGTTGATCAAGCCAAAATTGAAGAAGATCCAAGCTATAGCATAGAGTTCGAAAGTGCCAGGAAGCAAATTGTCAACAAGGCTATGCTATGGCATGTACGAATGGGCCATGCGTCATTTTAATACTTAAAGAAACTGCAAAATAAATATCCTGAAATTAAAGATTTGAAAGAATGTAAATTCAACGAAAGTATTAAAAAGTGTGAGGTCTGTTTAATATCAAAATTAAATAGACTGCCCTTTCGAACGACACGTACGAGAGCAGAAAGACCTTTACAAATAATACATTCGGACGTAATGGGAAAGATAAATCCATCTTCTCATCCTAAAGGATATAAATACATATCAGTATTCATTGACGACTATTCGAGACTCGCTATGGCCTATGCCATGAAAGCGAAAGATGAAACAGGTCATTGTTTCGAATCATTTGTAAAGAGTGCTCGAAACCTCTTGGGAAACGACGCAAAGGTGTGTTACCTAAGAACGGATCAAGGCACTGAGTATACCGGAGGTTATATGGTTGAAGTTCTCAAGAAATTGGGAGCCAAACACCAGCTAGCATGTCCGGATACTCCACAACATAACGGTACGTCCGAAAGGTTTAATCAAACTGTGCAGCGTAAAATTCGAGCGCTGATGTATGACTCAAAACTACCTGAAAATATGTGGGATTTAGCCTTGAGTGCAGCAGTCTATGCCTATAATCGCACACCACATGTATCGAAAGAAATGGTTTACCAATTAGAAAAATTTAATCCAAAAATCAAAATAGACTTGACACAAATCAAGCGATTTGGATGTCTGGCGTAATGAAAGTACAACGAAAGATTGGTCCGAAATTTAGATGTATTGGCTTTAGAACAATTTTGGTAGGCTACAAAGACATTGGTTATTTATTGATGAAACCTGAAGATGCAAAGTTATACGAAAGCCGAGACGTTAGATTCAACGAAAGATTTGTATTTGGAGACAAGTATAAGAAAGATGAAATAAATAACAGGGCCAATGTCGATGTAGAAATAAATCCAAGTAATTGGTTCACAAAATTTGAAAGTGATTCGAAAGAAGATAAATCGAACGAAATCTGTAACACAGAAACGGAGGGAGTTGGAAAACGAAAGCTAGGACGACCAAGAAAGAAGATTGCCCGAAAGGATCTGTCTTTGGCAGATGAACAAATTCAAGCCTTGATTGCTAACATGAATGGTGATCCAGCATCCTATGCTGATGCCATGTCATCGAGAGACAAAAACAAGTGGACTGAGGCAATAAATGAGGAATTGAACTCGATGTATAAAAATAATATTTGGAGTCTGGTGGACAGATCAGTAGCGAAAGATAAAGGCCGAAAGCCAAACATTATCGATTCACGATGGGTACTGAAAAGAAAGATCGAAAGTAACAATCAAATAAGATTCAAAGCTCGGCTCGTGATTAGAGGATTTAAAGATAAAAACATTTATGATTTACAAGAAACATATGCTCCTGTATCACGATTACCTCTAATCCGAGCAGTGCTTGGAATCATCAATAAATATAATCCCCCAAAAAACACTTACGTGTAAAAAACTATGCCAAGTAGAGGATTGCTGTGAATTCCTCTAATAAAAAGTATTGATATCAGATTATGGAGGCCAAGTACATAAGTCTCTACATGTTTGCCTATTATATGATCTAGCACTGGCCCATCATTTTAATTGTATTTTCAAAATTTCTTATAACATTTTCACTACTCTTTTACATTACTACTGCTTCCCGTAGTTGATTATGATTTAATGATCATTTAATAATTAATAAAACTGTAGATAATTCCTTATCGAGTACTACTTGGCGGGTCCGTGCCAGGCATTCCAAAGTACTTACTTTGAACGTACTAATAGTATCCTAAAACTATATGTTTGTTATTAAGCTCTTACCATGATTTTTTTTACGAGTTATTGTTAATAAGCTCTATATAGAAAGTTGACATTGGTTTTGAATTTAATGACTGGCATAATGAGCGCAAATCTATATCATGAAATGCACGGACCCGCCAAGTAGTACTCGATAAGGAATTATCTACAGTTTTATTAATTATTAAATGATCATTAAATCATAATCAACTACGGGAAGCAGTAGTAATGTAAAAGAGTAGTGAAAATGTTATAAGAAATTTTGAAAATACAATTAAAATGATGGGCCAGTGCTAGATCATATAATAGGCAAACATGTAGAGACTTATGTACTTGGCCTCCATAATCTGATATCAATACTTTTTATTAGAGGAATTCACAGCAATCCTCTACTTGGCATATCATGGTAAGAGCTTAATAACAAACATATAGTTTTAGGATACTATTAGTACGTTCAAAGTAAGTACTTTGGAATGCCTGGCACGGACCCGCCAAGTAGTACTCGATAAGGAATTATCTACAGTTTTATTAATTATTAAATGATCATTAAATCATAATCAACTACGGGAAGCAGTAGTAATGTAAAAGAGTAGTGAAAATGTTATAAGAAATTTTGAAAATACAATTAAAATGATGGGCCAGTGCTAAATCATATAATAGGCAAACATGTAGTGACTTATGTACTTGGCCTCCATAATCTGATATCAATACTTTTTATTAGAGGAATTCACAGCAATCCTCTACTTGGCATAGTTTTTTACACGTAAGTGTTTTTTGGGGGATTATATTTATTGATGATTCCAAGCACTGCTCGGATTAGAGGTAATCGTGATACAGGAGCATATGTTTAAGCACTGATATCTATATATTCATAGATATAAAATGTAAATGCATTATGATGTCGCTAATCAGAAAAATATATTGCGTCGTCGAAAATGTTTAATGGCATATAAATATAATTTGTAAGTCCCTTTTTTTTAGAAATGCATAAAGATATATACAAATTCTTAAAGAAAATGTAATCTTCAGTGCATATAAGCGTCGTTAATGGTGCACAGCTTGTTGAAGCTGAGTAGTAAACGTAAGAGAGGAAAGTGTGCTGGATTATTTACGTACCTCAGGCCGTGCGAACAACAGAGAGGATACTATTGTTTGAGCGAAGCGCCAAAGCGTCGCTCGTTGCACACTTTTCTGGACACTCTAGACTTCTACGTCCGACACTTAGGTACAAGAAACTACAGAGCGCAACCCTTGGACACCCTGGACTTCCACATCTAACACCTAGATACAAGAAACTACGGAGCGGAACACCTGGACACCCTGAACTTCCACGTCTGACACATAGATGCAGGAAACTACGGAGCGGATCACCTGGACACCCTGGACTTCCACATCCGACACTTGGACACATAAAACTGCGGAGAGGAATACCTGGACACCCTGGACTTTTACATGCGACACCTAGATACAGGAAACTACGGAGCGGAACACCTGGAAACCCTGGAATGTTGTGTATTAGTAAATTACTAACACCATACAGAGTACAAATAGGTAAAGAAGGTAAAGCAGTCAGCGCCATCTGTCGTGTAAAAAATGCGATGGACGTGCGAAGACGACGACGACGACGACGAC
>NW_014333553.1:35503-38340 GCF_000341935.2 Cephus cinctus
CATTTCAATACGCCCTGATCTCGTACACTAATCGTATTGAACTTGGTGGCAATCGCTTCAGAACCTTCAATTCCTATAGTGAATGTATCAATAACTTTTCCTCATATATAGCGGTTCATAAGATATTTCGTTCCAAACACAGGTATAAGGAGTTGACTCGAGTAAAGAGTCTCGGCGCGCTGCGCCCTGTACAGCCGGTTGCCTGTACTTGGCGCGAGACTCGACCGAGTCTCTTGATCTGGAAGTATGTCAAATGGATGTGAAAACTACCTTTCTAAATGGCACACTGAGTGATGACGTATATATGGAAATCCCTGAAGGAGTACAGTGTTCGAAAGAAACCAGATTAAATAAAGTTTGCAAATTAGAACGAGCATTGTATGGTTTGAAAGTGAGTCCAAAACGATGGAACGAAAGATTTACGAAAGCCGCTTTGAAAACTGGTCTACAGTCACATGAGAATGAACCATGTTTATTTACTTGGCGACAAAAGGAAAAATTGTTGATCTTAATTATATACGTTGATGATATACTTCTTTCAACTAACGACGTAGAAAAGTTGAATGAGATTAAACGAAAGTTAATGGAAGAATTTGAGATGTCGGATTTAGGAGAAGCAAAATTATTTCTAGGACTGAAAATAACTCGAAATCGAAAAACGAAAGAACTTAAATTGACACAAACAAAATATATTGATCGAATGCTTCGAAAGTTTGATTTTGATGGATTACATCCAAAAAGAACGCCAATGATTACAAATCAGGTGGCAAACCGTGATCGAAAGCATAGAGAAGAAAATGAATACTTGGAAGAATTTATCGAAAGTAGTAACATTGAAAATATTCCATACAGAGAAGCTGTAGGAACATTGCTATATTTAGCAAATGCCAGTCGACCGGATATTTGTTATTCGGTAAACGTGCTGAGCAGACATCAAAACAATCCGACAGAAAACGAATGGAACATGATTAAACGAGTATTTTGTTATTTGAAAGGAACTAGAACGCTAGGATTAAATTATTTAGGAAGATTGAACGATTTGCAAGCCTACTCAGATGCAAGTTTTGCCGATTGTAAGAAATCTCGAACGACTAGTGGCTTTATCATTAAATTGTATGGTAATTCAATTATGTGGCCAACTCGAAAGCAAAATTATGTGGCATTGTCTACTTGTCAGGCTGAGTACGTCTCAATGAGTGACGCCTGCCAAGAATTAATGTCATTAAATAACACTTTGAAAGTAATGGTCACGGACAATTTCTTTCCAATGAAATTGTGGTGTGACAATAAAGCGGTAGAATCCAGCTCGAAAGTCAACGGAAGCAACAAATTGAGACATATGCCCGATGTGAAAGAACACTATGTATGTTAGAGAATGTGTTGAAAGGGGTTTTGTGAAAGTATTATGGATAAAATCGGAAGAACAAATTGCGGACGTATTTACTAAACCCTTGGCATTTAACTTGCATGCTTGCCTAACAAATTCTATTATGAACGTCGAAAGTAATAATAACTAATTTATAAAATGGTTCTATTATAATTCTCTTACGTTACAGGACCTACTGAGTAAATACTGACCGAAAGGACCGGATGGTGTATACAGGGTGTTCGTTATGAAACGCACTGTAATAACATCGTTGCATTCCTTGTCAAATTCTAAAAATTACGTGTTTTTTCATTTTTTATTTCATATACCAAAATTTTGAGATAATCAAGGTTGAAGTTGCAGTAATGCGACCAATCAGAACGCGTTTAAACGAAGCGTAGATGACGTCGCGAGCCAGCCCGCAAGACCTGCTTGCCCTAGGCCAATGACACTAAGAGTATCGTCGTAGTGTCCCTGTTTATCTGCATGTAATTGAGTAAGATACAAGAGACGATACTCTTAGTGTTATCGGCCTTGTGTAAGCAGGCCTTGTGGGCTGACTCGCGACGTCATCTACGCTCCGTTTAAACGCGTTCTGATTGGTCGCATTACTACAACTTCAACATTGATTATCTCGAAGTTTTGATACATGAAAAAAAATCAAAATACACGTATTCCTTAGAATTTGACAAGGAATCCAACGGTGTTACTACAGTGCGTTTCATAACGAACACCCTGTATATGTGTGCGGGAGGGAGTGTTGAAAGTGGCGCCCCAAATATACATCTCGCTGTTCGAATGCGATATATATCTCTCTCCTAACCGCTACGCGAGCCACGAGAAGGAGAGCTCGCTACCGCTCACTCTTTTGTTACTCGTCTGATTGTGAGACGACAGACCTTTATAGAAAGTGCCATTATTAAAACCGAAAGCTAATTGTTTCTTTAAACTATTTAATAAAATAAATCCTATACGAAAGAAAGTGAAGTGTCCTGTGTCTTGATTCGGCTCTACCTCCGCACTATTAAACGAAGGAAGTTTAATACTATTCGATTTATTTACGAATCGATTCTTTACTCCAAAAATCGAAAGAACCGATTCTTGTTTCAATTTTTTTTTCTTGTTTTAAGTTTCCTTAGGTTCTTTAGGTTCTTTGGGTAGTTAGTTACGTTAGGTTAGGTTAGGGTTAAGTTTGATTGGTTAGTTTTTCGTTTATTTTATTTTTTTTAGAAAGAATTTGTAGGCATGGTAGATTTTATCCCTAATCTCGAAGCAAGCTTGCGAGCAGAGCCCGCATTTTTCATACTTTGTATTTTAGCGCTCAGACGTCAATCGCTTGATGGTTGATTGGGAGAAACGAGCGGTCACGTGACGTACGGAGACTGGCTTCGGAGATTGGCTACGTGGTGAGGGCTGGTGGAACAACGTCGAACAATGGGGGAAGTGAGGAAAGAGGCGCTGATTTTTGGTG
>NW_014333554.1:0-1079 GCF_000341935.2 Cephus cinctus
TCTTATAAAAAATTGATCATCATTGTGCTACCAGTGTGTGACATAGTGACTGTGTAAGAGTTTCTCGATTCTCTTCAAAAAATTGAAGAATTCGCGAACGTGCGTGAGTGTCGTCGCGAAAATTCTAAAAGTTCTCGAAGTATCTTTTCAAAATCGAATAAAAGTTCTCGAAGCATCTTTTCAAAATCGAATAAAAGTTCACGAACTATCTTTTCAAAATCGTATTTCCGACGCGTGGAAGGAGTCAAATCCGCAAGTGCGATAAACCATAAAGTTCACGAACTATCTTTTAAAAAATCGTGTTTCCGACGCGTGGAAGGAGTCAAATCCGCAAGTGCGAATAAATTCCGAAAGTTATCGATCTTCAAATCAAAATCGTAAATATACAGTCGCGCAAAAAATTTTGACGCGTGTGTAAAAATCAGTTATCGTGACTGGAAAAACGAGTGCCGTCGGTCAAGTGTTCGTCGAAAATATAATATCTGGAATCGGTTTGTCCGACAAGAATATCGAACAAAAATTCGATTTCACACAAATTGTGCAACCTGATTGTGCAATAAAAGATTTAAATTCTTCTCCGGAGGAATAATTACCTGTCGTAAGCTTGAAACGATAGATGCTCGCTTGTCGCCAACAAACAAGCGAAAGAAAGTAATCTCACGCAGTAGAGATTACCAACGACATACAACATGCCGTGTAAAAGATCACCGCTGAAAGGACCACTTACCAGATCCATGGACTCGATAAGTCGGGAACAGGGGGAGCCATCTCACCAGATGACCATGACAGCTGGAGGTGCAAACGAGCGAGGAACAAGTACATCCAACATCGACGAGAGCCGATCATCACAACTTCAACATTCGACAAGTAGCCTTACTGTTACCAACAATAGCGAAATGATATCAATGTTGCGTGAATTAACCGCGAGCATGAACATAATTGGCAATAAGGTCACATCGCTTGAAAATTCAGTAAAATCAATAGATGTAGAAGTTAATAATATTAGAACTCAAAACAACAAAGAGTTGGATGAAATGACAGTAAAATCACAGAATCCTGAAAATAATGATGTGATTAGT
>NW_014333554.1:1444-1993 GCF_000341935.2 Cephus cinctus
GGAATGATAAAATTCAACAAGATGTAATGGTTAAGGATATGTTTCTGGCTAGACATTGGAATGATAAAATTCAACAAGATGTAATGGCATATATAATGAACGGACATTACGAGCCAAAATTCGGATCCATGGAAACATATTTTTTAACGTGGATGACGCATGCTAATTATGTTGATGCGCCGCTGACCGAGAAATGGAAAATTGAAAAATTATTGCTACATTTTCCTGAGCGTGTATACGAGCGCTTACGATCAATGGCGGACCTGACAGTTCCACGCGTAATTTCACGATTGATCGAATATGACGGATCAAGTGTAGGATTGTCTATCGAGAGCCCTAGGGGAGTCGATAAAAACCAAATTAGAACTCAGAAATCTTCCGAGACCGATGACAGAGAATCTAGAAGGAATTTCTACGGTAGAAAAGAATACGGCAATAAATACGAAAATAAATCAGAAAGGCCAGCTAGAACCGTGGAAATTAAGAAAGAGTCAAATGTAGGAAACAAACCTAAGGATTCTGAGAAGAAGAAGGTTTGTAGGTTAGAGA
>NW_014333555.1:0-2056 GCF_000341935.2 Cephus cinctus
TTCTTTCTTTCGGTCGCGATTTTCATTTGTTTCTGTTCTTACTTCAGAAGAACTTAACGGAAAAGTCAGTCTAGCTTCTCTAGTCATTCGGTGTACGTGCGCGGAGGACTTTAAATCGCTTAGAAAGATACTAAAATGTCGCGTTTAACTGAACTTGAAATGGGGAGGGTAATCGATTTGTTAAATGCTGGCCGGTCCCAGCGAGAGATCGCGATAAATTTAAGAAGAAGCGTATCGGTTATAAATCGATTGATTAAAAGATATCGCGAGACCGGGAAAGTGAGTTATCGGCACGGCGGAGGCCGATCAAGGATGACGACGCGGCGCGAAGATTCCGCGATTGCTTTAGAAGCGTGGCAAAATCCGTTTACATCCGCGACGGCGATCGCGAAGACAGCGATACCACGTAGTATCTCGCGGGACACGGTAACGCGTCGCTTAGCTGAACGTGGAGTTAGGTCGTTCCGTTCAGTAATTAAACCCGACCTAAGTAATATTCATAAAAATAACCGCGTAAACTTTGCCGTTAATCACCGGGAATGGTCTGACGAAGACTGGGGTAGCTGCATGTTCGCGGATGAATGTAAAATTATGCTAAAAAGTGCGACACATAGGCGCGTTTGGCGACATACCGGAGAACGCCTTGATGATAGATGTATTACACGGGACGCGATAAATTCACGGCAGTTGATTACGATTTGGGCGGGAATCATGATCGACTCGCGAACGGATATCGTAGTTTTTCGTAACGAAACCGTTAATTCTGAGGCCTACGTAAATAGAATTTTGCGGCCGGTAGTAGTGCCTCTAGCGCGCCGCCTCGGTAATAAATTAATTTTTATCGACGACAATGCGCCGGCGCATCGGGCAAAAATTGTTTCGGAATTTTTAAGCGTCCAAAAAGTCACACGAAGCTCGTGGCCCGCGTACAGCCCAGATTTAAACCCGATCGAAAACACCTGGGCTGTTTTAAAATCCCGTGTTCGCGCTCACGATCCGCCGCCTGTAACGTTGGATGAATTAGAAGCGGTAATAGTCGAGGAATGGCAGGCGATTCCTCAAAGCGCGATCGCGAACGCGATTAAAAGTATGCCGTCGCGGTGTCGGGCGTTAATACGAGTACGGGGAAACTCGTTAAAATATTAAATTCAAAAACACACTCTCTCACACACAATTACATGCACGCACACGTATTCGGAGAGGGTTTGGAGTCAAAAAATACCGCGGAAATGACGAACCGCGGAGACCTGATCTCCGAATACATAATCACTAAACACATCACATACATACCACACTACACAACACAACATAACACATGACAACACAAACATTCGACTTTCGAAGGTGTGTAGCAATTGCCATTTACACTTGCTACACACCATGAGCCTATCCATCTACCTCCTCGTGGTGAAAGTTGGGCAACGTAGAATTCTCATGGGGTATACCAAAGAATTCTACGGCCGAAGACGGAAGGTTTTTTTAATTAAATGTTAATCTATTTAAGGTGACTGCAAAATCGAAACGAAACAATGCCCTTACACTTGTATGTTTTATGCCAGCTTTAATGACTCTCCCGCTAAGCTATGAGAGGTACGGGGGAGGCCTCGCATTTTTTTTCAGGAAATTTTTCTAGGAAGATTTTCTTATTTTTCACATTTCTTTTATTCTTAATTTAAATTATGCATGGTAATTGAGAGGTTTAAGATGCAAAAGAATAAGAAGAAAAAGTAAGAAAATTAACGTGAAAAAATAATTGAATAAAATAACCAATAAATAAATAAATAAACAAATAAAAGAAACAATGAAAAATAAAAAACTTAAACAAATTGTTTTAATTATTATTTTTAAAAAACTTCTAGTATGCGCCATTGTCAGCGCGGCGGATCGTACGGTCCTGAGCGGTTGCCCCGCTACACGTCTCTCCATAGCTCGGGCGGCACTCTACCCCACCACGCGCGCCTAGCGATTGTCCCCCGAGTATCTCGAGCGAAACTCGCAAAATTTAGGCGTTTTTTCAAATGAAAAATGTAACCCCTTAGCAAACTCATTTTTGGAT
>NW_014333555.1:3638-6285 GCF_000341935.2 Cephus cinctus
AAAGCGCGTTTTAATCGTTGAAATCTCAGCTACAACGTGGATGAAAATGAAACTTCTATTTCATCGTTGCGGATCCAGAAAGTTGCGGGGAAGCTTCGGGCGCGCTTGCGAAATCTCGAGATCTCCGTCACGGGATCATCTCCGAGAATAATAATTTTGTGAGAATCTGCAGTATCATTAAAAATGATATCACACAGAAACTGGCCCAGATTGGCCGGCGCGTTCGGAAGTTATGGCCTTTTAAGTGTTTTCACTTCAAGGGGGTGTAACTCCCCCTAGAGTGATCCTACAGGGGTTCAATGGGAGTGTTTTTTTATTGCCGAAGGATGCTCTCTCTCGTTCCCTGATTAGAAATATAAATTTCCTTCCGGAACTACTAGATCTCGAAATTTTCAAAAAGTTCAAAAATGCACTTTTTCACTCCAACCCCTGCCATTCGGCCATTTTGTATCCGATCGGAATAAAACCTTTACCATTCGAACGGGAAGGAAATTTCCTAAAAAAATGTATCTTTGGTTTTTTTAAATCGGTCATAGTTTCGTAGAGATACACAAAAATTAAAATGTTCTACTTCAATTGCGCATTACTGTATATCTTTATGCATTTCTAGAAAAATGGATTTACAAATCTATTACTATTAAATTGATATGCTATTAAACATTTTCGAAAACGCAATACATTTTTCTGATTAGCAACATCACAATGTATTTACATTTTATATCTGTAACAATATAAATTACAGTCCTTTAAGGCCATTCTACAATGCAATATAATAAGAAATAAGCAATAAGATTTTCAATTGATATTGACCTAATTCCATTGGATCCTCCATTCAAGAAGGAGAAAATCGTTTTTAAAACCGAGCGTTTACTAAGTCTCTACGATTTTTGTGACGTCTTGGACATAGCAACGATACGGAAGCGGTTGCTAGGGTCTTTAAGGACTTCACGGAGCACGAAACGTGATGAGTAACATCGAGCATGCCCCGTTCCGTAATCTCTGTAACGGCTTACATTAAAAATACATAGCAACGATACTCCGCTTCTGTATCGTTGCTATGTCCAAGACGTCGCCATAATCGTAGAGATTTAGTAAAGGCCATTCTACAATGTAATATAATAACACGTAACACATAAGAAATAAGCAATAAGATCTTCAATTGATATTTACCTAATTCCATTGGATCCCCCAATCAAGGAGGAGAAAATATTTTTTAAAACCAAGCGTTTACTAAGTCTCTACGATTTTGGTGACGGCTTGGACATAGCAACCATACGGAAGCGGAGTATCGTTGCTATGTATTTTTAACGTAAGCCATTACAGATTACGGAACGGGGCATGCTCGATACTACTCATCATATTTCGTGCTCCGTGAAATACGTACTATTTCGCCAATATTTCCATGCGTGAAATGTCATTACCTGTCACCTGTCATTAACCAACTCTATAGACGAGGTCATTATCAATATCGTTAGAGAAATGAAATTTCTCTACGATAAAAGTCATCTTGACTTTAAAAATGAAGTAATGATTTACTTATCTGTATGAATAAATGCATACACATTTTGTTTAATAATTATACAGGGTGTTCCGAAACTACCTGACCCGGCGGGTGTGGCGGTGTTCGGGAGGCTTCACTGATCACGAAAATGACCTTCCTTTTGTCCGGAAGCTCTTAGTTTTTTAATAGGAGCAGGTCAAAGTTGACCAATCAGAACGAGGCGTCAAGAGAAACGTAGGTACCTACGAACTCTGAGTTTTCTTCCCTCGCTTTTGTTTTTCGGTAGCTTGTTTCTTGTTTTCCATAGGCATGTCTTCGGCTGACGTCATCCTGCCCGAAGCGACCGAGACACAAAAGCGAGGGAAGAAAACTCAGAGTTCGCAGGTGCCTACGTTTCTCTTGAAGCCTCTCTCTGATTGGTCAACTTTGACCTGCTCCTATTTAAAAACTATGTCTTTCCGGAGAAAAGGAAGGTGATTTTCGTGGTTGTCTCCCGAACACCGCCACACCCCGTTGGTCAGGTAGTTTCGGAACACCCTGTATATGGACAGATTATGACAGGTGACAGGTAATGACATTTGATAATGACGTTCCGTGCTCCGTGAAATCCTTAACGACCCTAGCAACCGCTATCGTATCGTTGCTATGTATTGTGACGTGATTTTTCGAATCACGGTCGCAAGGCGGCTCCGGTTACCGATACAGATAACGTTCTTGATTTCTGGTTCTCTTCGGGTCGCCGCCCTGCTCAGAAGCTACGCTCTCGGATTGATTCGTACAGTTATGTCAAGGCTGTCGTAAGATTGTGTCAGAGTTTAGTTGAGGTCGAGGTGCTCGAATCTGCCGTGGGGATATAGTCCCGACGTACCGAGTTGCCCGGCAGAGGAGAGTACCCGACGGAGACGTCTCCACGGACCGGCAGAAGTCCGGGTGAGATACCGGCGCCCCGCTGGAGATGGGCAAAGGGCTGTAGAGCGGGCGGAGGTAGTTTTGATACGGTTAAGGGCAGGAGAGGAACCTCCTGCCCGAGTTAAGGATGTGGTGCCCAGCTGTCGCCCGATGCCCTGGGGAAGCGGCCGTGGAGGATCTCCAAAGATTATGTACCGATTCGCTAAGGAACGCTCTCGATTTGGTTTAAAGGGACGA
>NW_014333555.1:6741-8432 GCF_000341935.2 Cephus cinctus
GTATTTTTAACGTAAGCCGTTATAAATTACGGAAGCGGGCATGCTCGATGTTACTCCAAAAACACTTACGTGTAAAAAATTACGCCAAATACAGGAATACTGTGAATTCCTCTAAAAAATATTGATGTCATATTATTAATGCCAAGTGCATAAGTCACTAAATACTCATGGTTTCCGGACGGAAGCCGCGTCTGTGTTCAGCTTCGTGCCGACGTTTCGCAAACGTTTCAGTCTGCATCATCAGGGCTAGGAGTCTCCGATACTGAAGCTCCCTGTTGTCAGGAAGTCTTAATATACCTATGACTGCTCATGCGAATCAGTGCTTCAGCCGATCATAAGTTGTTTAGTTGATCAGCTAATCAATTAAAAAACCGGGAGGACGATGTGCCAAATGGGGTTTACTTGATATCCTCGATACCTATTTAGGTTATCTAGGTGTTTTAATATTATATCTCTAAACCTTCGCGATATTTTCGAGCGAAGTAACCTGTAGAACTAGATAGCATTTCTGTCTTTTCATAATCTACTGAATGTCCAGAGTCCATCCAATGTTCTGCTAAGGCAGATTGAGAAAAATTACCGTATTTGGTACACCGTTGATGTTCTTTCATCCATGTACTGATCTTCCTCCCGGTTTCACCTATGTAGACTTTTCCACAGGAGCAAGGGATTTCGTATGCTCCTGGGACACTCAGTGGTGGTCTACGGTCTTTTGTACTGGGAATTATTTGTAAAATCTTTTTTGGAGGTTTGACGATTGTACGAATGTTATGTTTCCGTAGCACCTTGCTGATCCGGTCTGTTGTACCTTGGAGATACGGTAGAGCTACGATTTCGAGATGTTCCTCTCTCTCGGCTGGTTCATTAGAAGATGGGGATACATTTTTATTTTGTAGCTTCCGTAATACATGGTTAATTTGTTTGCTGTGGTATCGATTCCTACCAAGGGCTTCGTTAAGATGTTTGATTTCTGTATCCAAGTGTTGTGGTTGAGAAATGGTTAGAGCCCGGTATATAAGGAAGCTGATGACAGAGCTTTTCTGAGAAGAGTGGTGATGTAAGGAGGCATGGAGGTATCTATCAATATGGGTAGGTTTGCGGTCTAAGAAGAGAAGGTCTCCCCGTTTTTCAATTTCCATGGTAAATCTTATGTTCGGGTGTACTGAGTTTATGTATTCTAGGAACTGAGGCAAGGTGTTTATCCCGTGTTTCCAGATGATAAAGGTGTCGTCCACATACAGATACCATACCGATGGTTTTAGGGGAGGTGAAAGCAGAATTTTGTTTTCGAAAATGTTCCATAAAAATATTAGTTATAATGAATGAGATTGGGGATCCCATTGCTGCCCCAGATGTTTGTTCATAGAACTCACCCTGGTATTGGAAACAGGTAGATCCCCCAAAAAACACTTACGTGTAAAAAACTACGCCAAGTACAGGATTGCTGTGAATTCCTATAACAAAAAGTATTGATATCATATTATTGAGGCCAAGTACATAAGTCACTACATGTTTTCCTATTATATGATCTAGCACTGGCCCATCATTTTAATTATATTTTAAATATTTCCTATAACGTTTTCGCGTACTCTTTTATGTTACTACTGCTTCCCGTATTTAATTATGATTTAATGGTGATTTAATGATTAATAAAACTTTAGGTGATTCCTTATCGAGTACTACTTGGCGGG
>NW_014333555.1:8989-9325 GCF_000341935.2 Cephus cinctus
TAAGTGTTTTTTGGGGGATATCACAAGTTTTTGTTGTTCAACGGGACATAGAAGCCATGTAAATGTAATTTATAAATTGATTTTTCTTAGAAACACGAAAATATATATAAATTTGAAAGGAAAGTATATTCTTAAATGTAGAATGAAATTCATTTAGAAAGAAGTTGAGTCATTTAGGAATTTCGTAAGCTTTCTACCGTGATAATCATAGACATGACACCAAAAGATTACCATGAGGGAAGAAGATTTCCTCCTCATTTGCACGCTTACAATCAGTTACATATTTAGTTCAAATCAAAAATCAAAGTAATTTTTTCTTTAAAATATATATTTTTC
>NW_014333555.1:9651-21770 GCF_000341935.2 Cephus cinctus
AGCTCCACATGAAAGCCTTAATGATTCTATACTATTGTGAAAGCAGCCTTATGTCAACTGGAAATTCGGTGTGAACGGTAGCTTCACGTACAAAGTGTATTTGATTGTGTTGTGTATTCGTAAATTACCAACACCATCCAGAGTACAAATAGGTAAAGAAGGCAAAGCAGTCAGCGCCATCTGTCGTGTAAAAAATGCGATGGACGTGCGAAGACGACGAGGACGACGACGACGACGGAACTGAAATAAAGTCATCTCGCTCGCTATCTCAATACGCCCTGATTTCGTACACTAATCGTATTGAACTTGGTGGCAATCGCTTCAGAACCTTCAATTCCTATAGTGAATGTATCAATAACTTTTCCTCATATATAGCGGTTCATAAGATATTTCATTCCAAACACAGATATAAGGAGTTGACTCGAGTAAAGAGTCTCGGCGCGCTGCGTCCTGTACAGCCGGTTGCCTGTACTTGGCGCGAGACTCGACCGAGTCTCTTGATTACTAAGGGAGATAATGCTATCCCAGGTAGCCGTTCTTATTACAACCCGTACGAGAAAAATCTCACGCGATCCGATCAACCAAAGAAAAAGGTACATCAATACTTACGGAAATATCTGGACAAGTGTACTCACGCAAATTAACAAAAACGTAAAATAGAATAATATGAATAGACGAAACAAAACAGGCTCTTCGCCGCGGCCGTAATCGGGAAAACCACCACTAGTATGAGTTAACACATCACTCACGCACCAGAGCATATTTAAATTATTAATTCGGCGACGAAGCTCTTCGATGGACGCTTGCTTACGCCCTTAGACCGCAGTTAGCCAACACTTCACTACAACGTAGCTTGCAATTCTATGACTCACGTAGACAGCGTGAAGAGTTTCGTACCCGGTTACAAGAAAAGTGCTTACCAGATAATAGAAGTAAGGATGTTCCGCACAAAGGAAGCTTTCGTTAGATTTTCCGGAACAGTGAAGAAACGTCCACGTAGTAGGAAGGTCCACGACAAAAGAGAATGCTTTCGATTCTTTTCGCGACACCCGGGGTACTATCCTCCCACCCGACCCATAATTTGCCGATTATAATTGGTTAATTACTCATCGCGATTATTTCCGCCAATCCTAGATGCGTATTAATAATATATTGTCAGGATCTAGGATCATTAACCCTATCTGGTAGCTTTTAAACGTTTGAGCGGTTGCGTGCACATCCTTCGCGCAGCCCTCTGGGTAATAGTGGTTCGCTAGCGCTCCGACGTAGGGCGGTACTGGCGTCTTCCGCGCTGTCATGACGCTGTTCACATGTTGTTGTCGCGAAGTTTGGAGCGTATGTTCGTCGCGCAGTGTCTTTAAAATTCTTCTGCGATGCTCCGTAATGGTGTTACGTTCCTTCGAGCCTCCGTACTTGACCGGAGATTACCGATGCAGGTAACCAGGTGGATTAGCGGCTACAGGTAGCGTATGAATCTTTCGTATGAGCGTACGAATCTATGCTCCGTATTTTTCATTTTGATGTGTCTCCGAGTGACAGCTTCCCGTGCCTTGTATGTTGCCGACCGGGTCCTCGCTCCACGTCTTTGGAGAAAGCCTTATCGTGCCCACGGGGCACAAGGATCCCCTAGGATGGGAGACGAGGTAGTCCTTGACCCGGGTATTTCGAGTATTCCTCTTGAGCGCAGTGGATTCACGTGTGGTTACGCCGGACTCTCATCCCGATGTCAGATAACAGGAACACCTCGGTGGAGGCAGCAGAAGTTTCGCGGCGTGCGAACAGGTAAGACGATAACCTCTTCACAGGGAATTTTGATGGTGGCGGCGACTGCGATATTGGCGGTCTGCGATGAGCCAGTTGAATTCGGCGGGCTCCAGCAGTGGTGATCGGGTCGAGCGGTCGGTATAGCAGGCCGCCGAGGTCGGTGATGTCGTTCCACGCAGGCATCCAGCTCCACAGTTCTCCGTGTTAGTGAGTGTCAGCTCGTTCATAGGTATAGATTAAAATTAGATATAATTAATTTACAGATCTTATACTTTCTAGGTGGTTCCCCGACCCTCGCCAGTGGACGTTTATGTAATAGTGGGCTGTAAATCCAGCCCACACTCCAACTTCCCACGACAATACCCTTGTGACGCGCATTTCTGGAAATGCAACATCACAGTATATGTTGTGACGTGATTATCCAGAATGGCGCCACAAAAATTAATCAATTTCATTTTTCGCTCAACCTAGGCTCCACACGACAATCCGCTAGCGAAATTCCGTTTGCAACATTGTTCTTAAGGTTTCCGTTTATGAACGTCTATTATCGTCCTTTATGTCACTTCCGATTACGTTTCATAAGACTAATTCAGCATTTGCTTTATTTGCGATATACTCAATCTCGACTCTCGAGTCTCTCTACAACGACATAAGGGCGTGAGGGGACCGGACATCATCATTTGAGAATTTGAGGATTTTATGGCGATTACATTTGGCTGTTGATGCCGATTTCGAGAATTTTGGAGTAAAGGACAACCTAGGAGGGATCAGCACGCCGCTCCCACCGACCAAGATGTGCCCGCCAGTTCGCCGACCTGGATGTCGTCGGGATCATGCCGCTGTCGTCAAGCCAAAGAAGCCCTGGAGCACCCAGGAGAGGACTCCGCCGTTTCCGTCGGCGATACGGACGGCAGGGAGACGAGGCTTTTCTCCCTGGCCCGCCTAAGGCCTGCCGATCGCCCACGTCAGTGCCTTCGTCCGACCGAGAAGCCGCCAACCATTCCTTACTCGCTAGGCAAAGCGTGCTTCGAGGGCCGTACCTCCAGGATCGCCGTTGGTCTCAACTCGGCCGTTTCCGCCGCTGCGCGTCGACGCTCGGGAGAGACCGGCTATCTTCGTCAACGTTCGTCCCGTTCCGGTACCGTCCCGCCTCACCGGTGCCCTCTCACCGAAGATCGTCGATGGATAATTTATTGTCGTGTGAAGTTTGGAAGCGAACTCACGTTTGAATATTGAGAGCCAAGCAGAGAGAGAAAGAGAGAAAGAGAGAAAGAGAGACAGAAAAAGAAAGAGAGAGAGAGAGAGAGAGAGAGAGAGAGAGAATATTGCCATTGTGCTGCTTTCGTTTTCTTTGAGGGCTGATTCTATTGAGCTTTACGCTTTCCTTTTCTTTTGTGTGGTGAGATCTTTCGCTTTTCTTAATATTTTTTTATTTTTGTTACGGAAGATTATAGACACGTGGATGGCTAAACCGTCCGTTTAGCCGGTGACTATTGCTTAAGCTTATGAACTTGCTAACAGTTACCGGACTATACTTCTAGTAGGGTTATCTCATTGATAGAAGGATGTCACGGACTGCCACCTTGCAAATTCCGATGGATGCATTCTTAGAAGTCCGTACCCCTTCTTACTGCCTCGTTGTTCCCTTAGCTACCTCGAGCTTCTAGATCTTCAGTTCTGATAGACACTTTTAAGATGGACAACGTTTTAATCATACCGGACGAGAACGGCGTCCATACCGCTTTTATTTGTGAGGGGCCCCCTCCCCTTGAGATAAAGGTATGGCTGGTAAGTTCCTACTATTATTGTTTAACACTCGATATCAATACTACCTCGGAAAGGATGGCTTACTATTGTTAACTTTTTTTATCTTTTTAGGACGTGGGGAAAATCTTTATCTCGAACCGGTGGGTTCGTCGCCCTAGGCAGACAATTAACGAGAGGACGGCCGTACGGGAGCATCGCCAGATGCTGCGGTGCCGTAGCGGTATTGTATGGGCAAATCGGAATGCCGAGGAGGACCCCCTCGGGCTTGGCCGCCTGTTCGCCATATAATAGAATAATGACGATAGTAGTCTCTTGATCGTCCTATCCGGTGCTGATGTTTTAAAAATACGTTTGTCCATTCTTAGCAGAATTGAAATATTTCAAACAGATTTGCAATTTTCATTTACTCGTGCGACTGAAATCACGACAACACAGGTGCCCTATTTTCCCATAGTGAATAACTTCCTTGTGAATAGTGTTAAATTACATTATAGATATAGTTTGAGATTAATCAACCTGAGCCTCTTAGCGCGGGAGAATTCCGGTGCCAATAGCTGTCGGCGGGAACCGGATCTCGGGTTCCCTTGCGTCTATTGTGGTGGCTCTTGGATTACTGTTGCGGATACGATAAAGATACGGATACGTTTGCGAGGTAGTGGCATTGTTTCTCCTGCCTCAATGTCGTTCTTCCGGGGAGTCAACCAATCACTACAGTTTCGATTTCGGATATTCCTTCGACAGAAATAGCCGCAGAGGACTAGCACGAAGAGCCCCTGGAGAGAGAATCCAACGATGGTCCAGTGCTGTTGCTGTTTCTCGTTCCTTCTGTGCGTTCCGATCTCTATGATCTTCTGTTCGATCTCGAATAGTGATTCGCCATCTTGATGATATTTCCATAATTGGGATTTTCCATTGGATTCGTCCGGTATTGTCGACAGTACCCTCTCATCCGGAAGATCCGTTAGTATCGGCGCTATCAGTATCACATTTAGGGTGGTCTCTGGTGCGTAGAAATATTGCTGTTGGCTTTCATAAGCTCTAATTCCTGTCAACGTTGCGCTACGCGTGCGTCCCACGCAATTCGCACTTAGGTGAAATACCCCTGCGCCACTCAATCTTTCTGTCGTGTCAACTAGTCCCGGGCAGAGTATGTGTACCGTTTCTGGTTGAGCGAGAGAGTACAAACAGCCCCCTTGAGCTGGCAGGTGTTTCCAAAACGGATCAAGCCATGGAGTGACACGGACGTTGCACTGCTGATAAGCTGATATCGATGGACGAGTCAGCATTTCTATTTCGCATCTTCCAGTTACAGATACTGAGTAGACGGGTGCTTCTATGGTACAAATGTAATTGAAAATTACTTGCATGTATAGCGCATCAGCCAAAAAGTATGTTCTTCGGTCCTCTGAAATGGCAATGTATGGAGCGGCCGGGGTTATATAAGCCGATCCCGTCTGACCTCCTGCCTAGGGCACCGGCCATGGGTGCATGCGGTATAATTGATAACGCCTTCTGTCGAATGATGGAATGTGCAGTATGATTATGAGGCGGCCTTGGTGGACCACTAGGATAATGTGTACTATACGTGCCAAGATTTTGCCCCTTAAAGACTCTACGGGCAACGGAAACTCAAATTACGGAGCTTGAAGTTGTATTTCCCGGGAGATCGCTGTTAATTGATCTGTATGTAGAATAGCTGGATCGTATCGTCTATCTCGAGTCGCAGAGATCACTCGGATGTATTCCTCACCAGCTTTTACGTACTGCTCTAGTTTTAATTGAGCACGATACGCGGATCTCGTTAGCTCCGCATTAAATGTTATCTTTGCATTCTCCTTGTCCAAGGTTTGTAGCTGTTTCCAGAGCCAATCTATTCCGTCGTACAGTTTATCCACTCTTCGAGATTCGCTTACATGATCCTCATGGAGTTGTTGCAACCACGATGCCGTGATGTGCATCTGTCTCCCTATCAGCTGCGTTAAATTTGTTTCATCCGCGAATAGTCGGTCTATCTGGGAGGAGATATATTCTGCGTTCTGCTGATTCATGGTCCCAAACAGTGATTTGCTGATCGATCCAATTATCCCAAGAGGTACCAAACGCCTTTTCATGGAACGTAAGGGTTCTCGGTCTATGGTAAGCGGAAGTTCATGTGCGATCGCCGCATGCCCTAACTCCCTCACTGTTGTTTTGGCAATTTTTAATTGATCCTTGATAAGCGGCAAGTGTCTAGCGAGTTTACCTGCTGACAGGCGTCCAGTGCATTGTCCAGTTGATACCTAGTTCACGGAAATCAGTTTTGAATTTTTCCACTTCTATAAACACACTAACTCTCCAATCTACATGTTGTAGTCGTAGCGGAGTCACCGTTTCATAGTATAATCCGGGAAGATCTTTTATCGCGAGTTCTGATGCGGATTCTGGCCGTTCAGGCTTCCCTCCCCCGGAGTCACAAGGCTCAAAAGCACTATTACCCAAATTTCCATCGTATTTATACTATGCTTGCTGAATATTTCCAAATCTCACTCCAGCGGTACAATTGTGATTTCCTGGTCGTTGGTTGCTGGTTCAATAGATGGTGGAGGGTCCGGATGCACGTACAGTCTGTCCGCCACTGTTGGCTTCACTATCGCCACAGGCCTTCCCTTATAGCGTGCTGTTATGCAGGAGCTTTCCGTTGAGCCAATGAGCCCGTTCGCCTGTATGATACCCTTTGGTTGGGTTAAGGAGTCCTTTGGTTGCACTGGTCGTCCGATCTGATGATCACACCGCTTCACTTTACCACTGGCTACAGCTTTCGCCCATTTATCCCGATTTTTCACTCCCGCGCGGCGTACCATGAGATTTCGTTATAATTCCCGAGACGAGCAGCAGATGTTCGACTTGATTTTAATAGCCTTCAATGGTGGAAATAATAATATTAATGAGGGCCAACCTTATCGTCGAACATCGACACAGCCCCCTTCTTTTTGTCAGTGCACTCGTTGTCGTTTTACGGTATAGGCATGGATAACTGGGAGTATTTAGGTTTTGAACATACAACACTCGAGCGGCTTTCGTTCCGAGCTTGTAATGGTCGGAGTGTTATACCGTGTTCGAGCGGGTTAATGCTCAGAATCCCAGTATTTGGAAATATGTAATATTCGAGCGGGTAATAGCTCGTGTTGTGAGCCCAAATACTGGGTTCACGGATTTGACTGCCGGAAAGGGTTTTCGGGAGTCAGGTACTTAGGGATTCGTTGCCTGAGTAAAAAGTTGGAACTTAACTCTCGATAACTAGTAAAAGATTTATTTGAAACAAAACAAGTTACGTTAGGATACACTATTGAAATAAACCGTAAACGTGGTGAGTACGAAATCACGAGGCTAGAGGTTAGTACTTCGACTAAGTTACCGTAGTAACGCTTCACTCGTAGCTCTCTACTTCGTCTGACGAGCCGACAGGCCGTCCGCTTTTTATAATCTTAATTATGGAATTTTTTAGAGATACAATAACCAAGGGTTGTTTCTATATTTCGACATGGTGTCGGTGATGTGTCTCCCTTGTTTCCATAATATTGGCGAGTGGAATGTGCCGCGTCGCAGCGTGGCCATTCCGTCGCTTCTGACGTAAGCGCGTTTCCAAATCTATATTATGGTTTACAACACTCGGAACATCACACTAAAGGAGATATATTGGGAGAGTAGGAAGGCCAAATTTGAGCGAACGACCGCTCAGAATTTTCCCGTTAGGATATAGCTTGTGCGGGATTTCGCACTAAAGCTGTTAATGTACTGGATTCCCTCTAGAATCGCTAGGAAAAGGTGTTGGGATTTGAGGTTGGATGAAGAAATAATTTCTTAGACACTGGCTTTATATTAAATGAAGTAAACGTATATTAAATGTAATAAGAATACACATGTGTGCTTCGTGCACACGTCCGTATGCGAAGCAAGCAGGCAGAGAGATAACGCTGCGCCGCACTCGAGACTCGCGTAACTCACACACTCACTCAAGGGTGGGGATAGATACATGTGTGTGTGTTCGGACAAACCATGGTAGAATTCCCTCGTTATCATCACGTACTGGACCTCGTATTTCGGTCAGCATTACCGGGTTGCGGATACTCATCTTGGTAAGACGTGAGAAAGTCCTCCAGCTGCAGTCCCCATGGTTTCGGGTATTTCCGGTGTCACTAGATCCCTTTATTCGTCAGCCAACGTCTGTTGCGGGTGAGGACTTGGGAAATTACTTATCAATTCCTAGTGTTCATTCTTACACTCTAATGCATTCACTCATATGACAGTTTTACGGCATCTACATGTTTACGAACTAGGTGACCATTTGGCATTTTCAATATTACATTATTTCTATCGGTTATGTCCACTATAGCATACGGTCCATGATATTCACCATCAAACTTACCCTTCCGGACCTCCTTTTTCACCCAAACCTCGTCACCTACGCGGCCGGTAAATGGCCGGGCCTTTTCATCATATTATTGATGTTTTTACCCGCGATTTCACGAATTTCCGATAATCGTTTTATCAATTCCGATGTAAAGGAATTATAGGTGGGGAGTTTGTGCTCCATGGGAAACTGACTTGGCAGTCTCGGTAGTCTCCTGTATACTACCTCGTACGGGGTAAAATTCGTCGCCACGTGTACACAGGTATTATAAGATAATTCAGCGTATGGCAATAGTCTATCCCAATCATCATATTTCCCGGTATAGTGTTTGATGTACTCCGTTAGCATGATGTGACTTCGCTTTAGAGCACCGTTCGTTTGGGGTCTATACCCGGACGTTGTAAGCTGTTTGATTTTGAATATCTTCGCGATTTCGCGTACAAGACTACTCGTAAATGCGGTTCCTCGGTCAGTCAATATTGCACACGGAGCTCCAAATTGACTTATTGGATTATTGGACTTATTACCTCTGCAATGGTGGTTGCTTTTAAATCCGGAATGGGCTCTGTCAGACAATATTTCGATAATTGGTCCTGTATGGTTAGTATATGCTTATTTCCATGCGGAGTAGTAGGTAAGGGCCCTACGGTATCCAGCGCAACTTTATCAAAGACGTCTACAGACCTATCTGTGATCAACATCGGTTCGCGAGTTTTGACTCGCACGAGTTTCTGCTCGTGGCAGCTCTTGCAGCGCCTGATAAAGTTTTACACATCATTACGAAGTGATGGCCAATAAAACCGTTCTCGAATTTTCCGGTAGGTCTTTGTTACCCCCCTATGACCGCCCATTAAGCTCTCATGGAACTCGCTTAAGATGGCATTCCGGTCTTCCAGCCTCGGTACTTGTATTTTTCCGTAACAGATGGTCACTGCAACTTCCGAATTTGCAAACAACTTGTGAATCTTGTCAACAAGCTCGCCTGCGGGCACGGAGTCTGCATAATCTCCGGCACGAGATATTCGAAGAGATTCCACGTGGTTACGTTCTAAAACCTTCTTCAAATTACTTAATCCCTTAAAAATGTTTTCATCTTCAGTTTTTTCGAAGTACCGGGCTTTTATGATTATACTGTAGATCTTATTCTTCCCATAAGGCGTGAAAACAATTTGTCCCACCTCTAGACTTGCTTGTTTAATTCTGTCCGCATCAATTCTTCCCAGATCCAAGAGTATTTTACCAATTGGCGTAACGAGTTCTCCGTCTACGGATACAAAAAGGACGTAATTATCGGGTTTGTATGTTACACACAGTTCGAGTAATGGGATTATAGACTTTCATCTCTTTCCCTTTTTCATTGCTTTTCTGGTCATTCTCGCTCCCCGATGTTGATGCTACGGCACGCAGGTCATTATCGCTGAATACGATGGTTTTCGGGGGTTCGTTACACGGGTTTGTTAGTTCCGTCCCAGGTCGTGGAGTAAATATCTGCCTTGGTGCGGGGTTAAAAAGAAACGGAGTTAATCGTGCGGTAGGAACTACTCCCGTTGCTGGTAAAGAGAAGCTTACTTCTCGCGAACACGTTCTTTCGCTACTGCCCTCCGCTGGATTTGAGCGTAGTGGTGTATCATTCCCTTTGCCGTCCTGTTTCTTCAGTATCACCTGGCTGCCTTGGTCTGCGTCTTGCGTAGATTCTTCAATGACAGGGGGAACGAGGTCATCTTTGGATAGGCTTACTCTTCGCAGGAGTTCGTGTTCCGATAACTGCGGGACGGTATTAGTCAACTTCTCAATGCGCCTGTCAAGCACAATATCCTCTAACTCATCATCGTAAGGATCTAACTCCTCAAACTTCTCCTGCATTTCCTCCGGTATCGAGTCTCCTTCGGAAACTGTACCTAATAGGACTTCAACGTCTTCGTCGTCTTGAACCAGAATCGTCCCTTTATCTTGGAACTTCTCCTCCAGAACACGTAGGGATTCGTCAAATTTACTGAACGACTCTTGAAGTTGCGCAGCTAATTCGCCAGTGTCATCCATAGAGGGTGCATTAGTGGCCTCTAACTCTGAGGCAGTTGGTTGTGAATTTCCCTGTGTATGTTGCTTCGGCTCGATAGGGGATTTTCTGGACTGTGCCTGCTCATCGAACACACTGTCGTCCGAGCCATCGTCAACAGAACTTAGATTAACAACAACGGTGTCGGGTGTCTTGGCGGTCAGTGGGCCGCTCGGCCCTGCTGACGGCTCGGGTTCAGTGATCTTAGGCGGCCATTCCACTGGAGTTAGCGGGCGCCTCGATGGTAGGAGAGGTGCAGGTAGCGTACTCCGATGCATTCTATGTATCGGCGGATCGAATGCCTCGGTACTTCACTCATCGGTTTCAAATATAGTGGGTACTGTGGGAGTAGATTGCGTGCGAGAACGCGTCCTAGCAGCGATGCCACTGGGGTTTTGGGTCGCCGAAAACCTCGTAACTCCCGCGCGTCTAGAGGGCCCTGGTGGTCTCCCCCAACCCCTTGCTTTCGTTTTACTACTACCCGCGCGTGCTGATATCGGCACATTACTCCAGTTTATGGGAAGTACCCTTTTTGTGCTGTCGCTTTCGGAACACTCCGAGCTTGATTCCCTTGAAATTACTGGATTTCGGGAAAGCGCATCCGCGTTGACGTTCAATTTCCCTGCCTTATAGACAAATTCGTAGTTGTACCATCTAAAATTTTCCATTTCTACCGCGTAAGCCGTTTTCCAGGATCGTCCATGGCTCCTATCCATTTCAAGGGTTCATGGTCGCTAACAAGCTTAAACCTCCTACCATACAGATAGGTATTAAAATGCTCTATTGAGTCAATGATCGCCAGGCATTCCTTATCCGTAGCAGAATAGTTCCTCTCAGCCTTTGTTAGTACCCTAGAATGATAGGCTATCGGTAGATCTTGCCCGTTATGTTCTTGCGATAGTACTGAACCTATAGCGATGTCCGAAGCGTCTGTGGTTAAAATAAATTGCTTATCCAAGTCAGGGTACTGCAATACTGGTTCCTTGCATAAATCTTTGCGAAGGGCCCTGAAGCTGCTCCTCTGTGTAGGTCCCCAAGAAAATGCTAACCCCTTTTTTAGTAAGTCAAATAACGGCTTTGCGCTGTTGTGAGCCCAAATACAGGGTTCAGGGTTTTCAGGAGTCAGGTACTTTGGGATTCGTTGCCCGAGTAAAAAGTTGAAACTTAACTTTCGATAACAAGTAAAAGATTTATTTGAAACTAAACAAGTTACGTTAGAATACACTATTAGAAATAAACCGTAAATGTGGTGAGTACGAAATCACGAGGCTGGAGGTTAGTACTTCGACTAAGTTAGCGTAGTAACGCTTCACTCGTAGCTCCTTACTTCGTCTGACGAGCCGACAGGCCGTCCCCTTTTTATATCTTAATTATGGAATTTTTAGAGATACAATAACCATGGATTGTTTCTATATTTCGCCACGGTGTCGGTGATGTGTCTCCTTTGTTTTCATAATATTAGCGAGTGGTGCCGCGTCGTAGCGTTGCCATTCCGTCGCTTCTGACGTAGGCGCGTTTCCAAATCTATATTATGGTTTACAACATGCCTACCCCCATAGAAAAAGGAAAGATCTATTCTCATGGACTTTTCTTTTAGTCTTTTAATTGTTTTGTAGGTCGTTGTACTGGTTACCAGCCTCGCAATTTTGCTTACATAAATTTGGCTGACATCGGGTTCAGTCACCCGAGTGTTTTGTAAATTATACATTTGTTTTACTTCCCGTGTACATTGATGTTATTACAATCGAGTCTTAAATTACGGTGTGACTTCATTTGGATTTGGGCAAGAGTTTCCTATAACTATTACACTAGGTGGAGTAGTTTCTCCAGAAGTAGTTAAGTTTGTCCTTTTTCTTAGGAAATAAATTATCATAATTAGTATAAGAATAGTGATACAAAAAATTATCCCTATTGAATAGGAGATAGGTGATGATATGATATCTACGAAGGTATCGATATTATCCCTTTTTAAGTCATTTTCTATTCCTGATATTTTCTTGCTTAATGCATTTAGTTCGCTAGGGTCTTTTATGAGATTTCTTAGCTTAGGTTGTATATTATTGTTATTAGATACAGTATTTGGTACATAGTTATCAGTAATAAGTGTTAGATTTAGAGGAGGTAAATAGTTTAAAGTTACGT
>NW_014333555.1:22425-26157 GCF_000341935.2 Cephus cinctus
CCCACTATTGCGTAGTTTTCTTCCGCCTTTATATAAGCGTACGTGCCATTTTTCATGTGGACAGGCAGAGAGTGTATTCTGTTTACGTGGTACTCTTGGGATGATGTCAGTGGTATCTTGATTATTGTAACGATGGAGTTATCTTCACTATAGGCCTCTATTTCTGAAATATCCTTGAGGTATCTTGCGTTTTCGGGTATCAAGGCTATTGGGTAGTTTAACCCTTGAGGTAAGTCTTCTAGAGATTCTTTCAATAGTTTAATTATTTTTGGATATGATACTATTCCTGGATATAGGATTCCTTTTTGGATTTCTACCAGATATTCTACAAGATCCTGAACACGTCCGTGGAACATTTCGATGTATAACGAAAGGATAATAAAATGTTCATCGAATTCTTCTCGGAAAGATTCCAGTCTGAATCCTTTGTCCATTTGTTGTTTAATATGAGATGTAAGGTTAAACAGTATCATCTCGTTGTGTTCAGCGTTAACTGCGGTTTCGTTTATCATCCGCAAATTTGCTTTAGTGATCTGCACCTGATTTTTTAAAGCGGTTTTTAATGCGCTTCCTTCTTTATTTAGAGCCGTTATCTGGTCATTTATCAGTTTCGCATCCTCGGCATCCATTGTACCGAACAAGGATTTGGCTAAAGATCCTAGTCCGTCAATTAGTCCTCTTTTCCTTTTTGTTGGTGGATCGAGTGTGGTTTCCTTAACGTATTCTAATTTGGCTTCTATTTCCTGAAGACGATCCTTAGAAGAAGTGCTGAAAGCTTGCATATTCTTTGCAATTCTAGAGTGGTTGTTCCACACATTTTTTTAGTTTTCGATAGGTAATGCTTGATGGTAGCCTCTCTTTCAAATATGGGGCTTAGGTCAGTGTGAATGACCAACTTCCAAGTATCCTTATAGTTCACGAGGTTTCCCATTTTTTCGAAGTATATCCCTGGAATAGTATCGAATTCTCTTATTGTCAATTGCTGAGCTGGTGCGTGTTGGATTTGGGTCGTCCCGAACCATAGTGCGGTGAACCTGCAACATGCGCAGTTTGGCATTGTACGAAAGGTAAGTAGAAAATTGCCATTCAGCTTTTGTGACGTATAAGTTTTGTAGCTATATAAAGCGTGAATTAGCTGTGGCTGCGCATTAGACAGCATTGAACATGTGTCTAAGTATCCCGATAAATTCAAAGATAGCGGAGGCTCCTTTCCCCACAGGGGTAAGAGTCCTGTCTGAGGTGGACAGGACCGACGACCTTTTATGGAGGGCCGAGGTGGTCCTTCGGAATAGGATTGAGAGGGCGCTAACTATTTCGTTAGCCGGAGAGAGTATTTGGACTTACATTTTTTTTTTTGAATTTGCTTGTCCTTTGCAATTATTCATTGTCTATGCTCCCCTTTTTTTTCTAGCTCGATTTCATCAATATTCGCGAAATGCGAATGAGAAGGCGAGTCCGGGCGGATCTTCGTTCCCTGGTGGACTGGCACTGGGGAGAGGGGAGTGTAACGGAGCCAGACCTCTTCTGCCTCCGAAAGCTGTTCGGGGAGGAGGACTACGAACCTGAGAGCTGGTTCTAGTCTCAAAATATGTTATAAATATTTTTCTTTGTGTAAATAAATTATATTGTTTTAATTTATCTATGTTTGTTTTTGTCCTCACTCCAATCCTCTACACACTTCTTCTTTTTTAACTTAAGCGAGGAAATGCTTAAGGCGGTTCACATGAACCTTTAGTAATTTCTTATTTACTTTTATAGTGTAGTTTACTTTAGAGTTCTTTTCTAGTATTTCATAAGGTCCTGTCCTGCTAAATGGTTAGCAGAGAGCTTTTTAGAACGTCCTCTTCGTAATGCCTCATCGAATAGTAGGACTTTATCGCCGACTTTGAATTCGTTGATTTCGGTCCCTTTGTCATAGTAGTCCTTTGATTTTTCTTTAGCAACAATGAGATTATCTCTAGCGACTTGATTTGCGGCTCTGAGTTATTCTCGTAATTCAAATGCGAAGTCATCGTAGTTATATGTGGGTTTTGGTTCCCTTTTAAATGTACTAGGTAATAAGGCTTGCCTGCCATAGATTAATCCAAATGCAGTAAATTCCGTAGCAGTATGCGGAGTAGTCTTATAAGTAAACATGGCGTAAGGGAGCCATTCATCCCAGTCCTCTTGATCTGGACTGATGAAATTCCGTAAATATTCTGCCAGTGTCCGATGAGAGCGTTCTAGCGCTCCGTTAGATTCTGGATGGTAAGCGGAAGTCTGTATTTTCTCTATTTTCAAAAGCTTACAGGTATTTTTGAACATTTCACACAGGAAATTAGTTCCTTGATCCGTTAGTATTTTCTCAGGTATTCCGTGTTCGCAAATGATTTTTGTGACGAATTCTTTGGCTATAGTCCTGGCTTCCTGATATGGTATTGGTATGGCTTTACTAAATTTGGTGAGACTGTCTTGGAATGTTAATATATATTTGTTTCTTTGATGGGTTTCTACTAGTGGTCCAACGATATCCAGTACACATTTTTCGAAAGGTTGTGCTGGAGTGTCAGTAATTACCATTGGTGCTTCAATCCGCTTTCCTAATTTGTTCGTTTGGCATTTTTCACATTTCGATATAAAATCTTCTACGTCTCGGCGTAATCCCGGCCAGTCATGGCTCAGTCGGATTCGCTCAATAGTTCGAGATACCCCTTCGTGACCTCCAATAGGAGTATCATGGTACTCGTAAATAATTTGTTGCCGTTCTTTTTCCGAGTAATCTCGGTCAGATTTCTCTTGTGGAACAGTTTCTTCTATCTTTCCTTTACTCCTAGTAGTGACGCATATCCTGCTTAGAGCGTCTGTGTTCACATTGGCTTTTCCCGCATTATATTCGATCTCGTAATCGTATTCTTCCAGTTTCAAACGCCATCTCATCAAACGAGAACCTGGATCCTTTATACTAAAGAGCCAAGTTAGCGGCTTATGATCCGTTACTATTTTGAAATGGGTACCATATAAGTACGGTCTAAAGTGATTGACAGACCATACGACAGCGACTAATTCCTTTTCCGTAGTGCTGTAATTTTTTTCGGCTTTATTCACTGTACGGCTAGCATAAGCTATTGGCAAATCCTTGCCTACTGGTCCTTGGGACAATATTCCACCTATTGCCTTATCTGAGGCGTCTATGGTGACTACAAAGGGTTTTGAGAAGTCTGGATACTGTAATAATGGTGCACCAGTTAATATTTTCTTTAAATTCTCGAAAGCCTCTTGTTCCAGGGCTGTCCATTCTAAGGTGACGTTTTTTCATAGTAACTGTGTTAAGAGTTTAGCAGTTTTTGAGAAATAATGGATGAATCGTCTATAATAACCTGTTAACCCTAGGAACGATTGAACGTCCTTTACATTTTGCGGAGTAGGAAAAGTTTGAACTGCCGTTATCTTCAAAGGGTCCGGTTTTATCCCTTCCTCGGTTATCACGTGTCCTAGGTAGTTTACCTCTTTCCTTAGGAATTCGCACTTATCTGGTTGTAGTTTCAGAGTGTTTTTTCTTAATCTTTGAAATATTTCTTCCAGTCGTAGATTATGTTCCTTCAGACTTACTGCGTGAATGACTATGTCATCTAGATATACGAAAAATCGGAGTCCTTGTATCCCTGCAAGATCGGAATTCATCAACCTTTGAAATGTTGCTAGTACGTTTTTTAGTCCGAAAGGCATGCGATTGTATTCGTAGTGACCGTGGGA
>NW_014333556.1:0-8078 GCF_000341935.2 Cephus cinctus
TATTAATTATTTCTCGCGGTGCCATTTATTTGTGCGATTCGTCGTCACAGTACATGCATCTAAAGTTTGGCAAACTTTTCACATAAAAACATTAGGTGAATATTCTGATTTGTATTTGAAAACGAATGTTTTACTTTTGGCTGATATCTTTGAAAATTTCAGATGTAATTGCTCCTCTATATACAATTTAGAACCTCTTCATTATTATACCGCACTAGGTCTTACTTTTGATGCTATGCTCAAGTGTACTGGTGTTGAACTTGAGCTGTTAACCGACGTAGAGATGTTGCTATTGATTGAGAGAGGAATTTGAGGTGGCATAGCCCAATATTCAAACAGATATGCCAAAGTGAACAACAGATTTATGGGCGCAGAGTTCAATCCAAGCAAAGAAGAATCGTATCTTATGTACTACGATGTAAATAACCTGTACGGTGCAGCTATGAACCAATTTTTGCCATTTGACTCCTTCGAGTGGGAGGAAAATTTTGAAAAACTACATATTTGGAATATTCCCGATGATTCTCTTATAGGCTATATACTCGAAGTTGATATAGAATATCCAATTGAACTTCAAGAACTCCATCGAGATTTACCACTATGTCCAGATCAGTATACTCCTCCAGGATCTAACAAATCAAAATTTATGACAACACTTCTCCCAAAAGAAAGATACATAATTCATTATCGAAATTTGAAACAGTATTTGAGATTAGGTATGAAGTTAACAAAAATTCACCGTGTTCTAAAATTTAGGCAGTCACCATGGCTTAAGAAGTACATAGATTTAAACACTGAAATAAGAAAAAAATCGAATAATGATTTTGAAAAGAACTTCTTTCGACTTATTAATAATTCGGTTTTTAGCATGATAATGGAAAATATAAGAAAACAAAAAGATGTTAGACTCATTACGAAATGGGATGGAAGGTATGGAGCAAAGGCTGTTATAGCGAAATCAAATTTCCATAGCTGCACCGTCTTCGACGAAAATATGGTAATAATCGAGCGTCGTGTTAAGATTAAATTTAATAAGCCAATACAGGGTGTTCCAGAATTGCTTTTGGACCGGAAAGTGGGTGATACCTGGAGCTGCCCTGAGAACCCCCCGCAAACCGTTTGCCAAAATTCGCGATAGTTTTTAAATGAGAAGAATTTAAGTGCGACCAATCAGAACGAAGGATTTCTCCGGATTCACTCGCGGATGCCAAAGATAGCTGCTTTGCAATAGCTTCCCACAAATTCCGCGCTTAGCAATTGTTTCACAGGCCGAGTTGCACGTGTAGCTGCTGCACCAGCCTAAGTCACGCCCATGCCCATATTGGGATTTTGTCAACGAATCCTACGACGCTCGCTCGGGCTATGAAACAATTGCTAAGCGCGGAATTTGTGGGAAGCTATTGCAAAGCAGCTATCTTTGGCATCCGCGAGTGAATCCGGAGAAATCCTTCGTTCTGATTGGTCGCACTTAAATGCTTCTCATTTAAAAACTATCGCGAATTTTGACAAACGGTTTGAGAGAGGGTACTCAGGTCGCCTCCAGGCATCGCCCACTTTACGGTCCAAAAGCAATTCTGGGACACCCTGTATATGCAGGATTTTCCATTCTCGATCTCTCCAAAATATATATTTATGACTTCCATTATAATTACATAAAGAATACGTTTTGTAACCAAGCTAAATTACTGTATACTGACACTGACAGTTTTCTTTATCATTTTACCTTCCTGAACAAGAATTCGATAAAAACCCGTAGTTTTCAAGTAAGTCGTGTCGCCTATATGGATTCGATCACCCTCAAAGCTGATAGGCGAATCGCCTATCATCAACTTGTTCTTGGTGAGTTTACGTACACCATAGACGGTATCCAATTGTTTATTCTGCCTCGATAGCAGCATATTAAAATACCGTTGACAAACGGTTTGAGAGAGGGTACTCAGGTCGCCTCCAGGCATCGCCCACTTTACGGTCCAAAAGCAATTCTGGGACACCCTGTATATGCAGGATTTTCCATTCTCGATCTCTCCAAAATATATATTTATGACTTCCATTATAATTACATAAAGAATACGTTTTGTAACCAAGCTAAATTACTGTATACTGACACTGACAGTTTTCTTTATCATTTTACCTTCCTGAACAAGAATTCGATAAAAACCCGTAGTTTTCAAGTAAGTCGTGTCGCCTATATGGATTCGATCACCCTCAAAGCTGATAGGCGAATCGCCTATCATCAACTTGTTCTTGGTGAGTTTACGTACACCATAGACGGTATCCAATTGTTTATTCTGCCTCGATAGCAGCATATTAAAATACCGTTGTATAGGATGGTTCTGATCAGTGGGCACGTCTGCGTCATCGTTATCTCCTTCTTCATCATTCTGTTTGTCTTCTTCTTCTTCTTCTGCGAATCAATTTTTAGCGACTTGAAAGATTCATCAGCCGATCTAAACGTATCATCCGCTTCTACGTCTTGCTTTACTTCATCCTTAATCTCGTCTTTGATAAGGTTACGCTCCGACTCAGATGCAGTCACTAATTTCGGCAATGGAGTCACTACCGGTTTGAGGACCGCACACATCGTCTATTCAATGTTTTCTCTACCCAATTTTATCATTCTATGCTTTTTGCGAATCGCATCGCTGGCTTTAGCGATTTGGCGTAAGACGTCTTTTTGCGCCTGAAGTTTTTTGCGTTGCATGTTGACGCTGCTGAATCTAAAACTGCATTCATTTTTTTCAATGATCATTCATTTATGCTCACGAAGCAATCGAATCCTTTTCTGTATCTACCTCCGTCTACCAGATGTTTGGGAATGCGAGCGTACGTTTGACAGAGATAGAAACAGTCAACGTCCCTGTGCCGTCCCATGCTGAAGAACGCTCTAATGTTATCTTGCTTCTCGCAGGCAATGTCGTCGTAAATAATTATCGAGTTTCGACGTGCCTCGTTCGGTGGCAGCACTTGTTTGTGTTCCGTAAAGGGAAAGTACTCGACGCCGTCCATGGATGCGAATAAACGTTTTAAAAACTTGTACTTTGGCTGATCAAGCGATTTTAAGTATACGTAGACGTTTTCGAATCTTAATCCATTAGGATGGGTTATGAGAGCGAGAAATGCGTTCGTCTTGCCGCAATTGGATGGTCCGCAAAACACTGCTCGTATACTGTTTGGCAGTAATTCGCAGTGTCGCTTGGCCTCCTTCTTCTCCTTTACTCGCATGATTTTGTCAAAGTTTGTTACAGGTAACCTGACGGACTGCTTCTCGAATCTCATCTCGATCTTGACTAACGTGGAAACTATAAATGACGAGTTTATAACGATCGCTGTTAAGTCGCAACTGTATCACCGCAGGGACATGATCGTGCATCTTAAGCATAAACGCATTGGGAGGAAAAAATCTCATCGTGGTAGAGGAATAGTCAATAGGACCATCAACAATCTACCCGTTGAGTTACATATACTCGGTTATCAGTACTGTTGGCCAGGTACAAAACTAGCAAAGAGACTCGCGCGAGGCGATCCGGGCATCAACCCCCTGGATGCAGCCGGCAAAGAGCACGACATCGCCTATTCGAAGAATCAAGAGAGTCTCGAGCACAGGAGGGCGGCGGACAGGGTACTGGTTGACAAAGCTTGGAAGCGCGTTTTCACTAAAGACGCGAGTGTCGCCGAGAAGGCGGCGGCCTGATCCGTAGCGAACGTAATGGGTGCTAAGTCAAAACTCGGTATGGGACTCAAGAAGAAGCCAAAGACTGTAACGCTGAGAAAAGTCATCGAAGAAGTCAAACGATCGATGATTCCTAGCAACGATGCAGGAGTAGCTATCAGACCTGCTCTCAAGGGTGCACAATCTGTCGTCAAACCCGCGGGTGGAAAGCGCAACGTCCGCACGCCGCGGGTTCTACCTGTGCCGTCCAAAGTCGGAGGGTTCCTGCCGTTTCTCGTCCCTGTGTTTGCGGGTCTGAGTGCCGCTGGAGCGTTGGTCGGCGGTGCTGCAGATATAGCCAAAACCGTGAACGATGCGAATTTAAACAAGGAACAACTGAAGAAAAGTCAGCGGCACAACGAGACGATGGAAGCCATCGCGTTAGACAAAGGACTGTACTTGAAACCCTACAGAAAAGGTCTAGGCCTTCATCTGAAGCCAAAAAACTTGAAGTGAAACTACCACGCTGAACCTTGACCGATGCGGATCTGCTAAAGTACGCGAAGATCACGAAGATTCCACATTTTCGCGGAGTCTTCATGCGGAACGCTATGCCGAAGGGTGGATCGTACAAGTACGAGTCGGCAATCGTCAATCTCGACGACGAAGATGGTCCAGGAACACATTGGGTCGCGTACAAGCAGCTGAACGATCGAGTCATTTATTTCGACACTTTCGGCAATCTTCCAATATCTTATCGGATATCTCGGTGTTGGTACTATAAAGTACAATTACGAGCGATATCAAGAGGACAATATTTTCGCATGTGGACACTTGTGTCTAAAGTTCCTATCCGGACAATTAAATCGTGAAAACAAGTATCGTCTATATAAACTTGCTATGTAATTTCATAAGGTCAGTTGAGCGTTTGCAATCATGGAAGATTCATTCACGTTAACTTTATCAGGCACCTCCTCCATACTGGAAGCCGAATACTTCCCTCCTATCGAGTTTTCCCTGTACAAAAATTACGCTCTGGGACTCATCGAGTTGCTGACGTTCAATTCGATTCCCAATGTGGACACGGATTACAACAAGCTCTACGTGGGGGGTGAAGTTATCACTATACCTATTGGTAATATATCTACTGGTAGCTACGAGATCGAAGATATCGAAAATTACGTGCACAGCCCGTTGACGGACGAAAGCATCGTCATTCACATTAAACCTAACAGTAATACGTTGTGCAGCGAAATTGTGTGCAACCGTGATGTCGACTTTCGATCCAATGGTTCCATAGATCGCTTGTTGGGCTTCGCTCAACGCGTTCTGGTAGCTAATAAATTATACACGTCCGACGTACCGGTCGCCATTCTCAAGGTGAACGCCCTACGTGATCGTCTTGTTTCTGGAAAGTCTAGGATTCAAGGTCACAAGAGAAAAATAAAGCGTTCGATCTGTTGCATTCTTTTCGTCTGCCACGTACCATGGAGGAAGAAACGCTGAACATTGAAACACCGATCGTCTTTGATGAATCTATAGTACACTGTGAAACGCATGCGCATCAACCTTACACCTCGTCGACGTTCAACAACAGCGACGAGGTTCGAATTTCCGTTTAACATCAAGATCTATGCTTACTACCGAGCAGAAGTTTACTGCACGTATATGGAAAGCTGGTCACGGAAGATGGGTCCACAGCGACTGCGAACACGACTCTGGTCAACAATGCCATTTGCCATCTCTTCGAGGAGATTCGCTACGAAATGAATGCTATAGAGATCGATCGGAACAACAACGTCGGTCTCACGAGTCTCATAAAGGGATATGCTTCCCTGAGTCCCGGTCAACAATCCTTGATGGAGAACGCCGGTTGGCTCGACATCAGAGAACGGGAGAAATTAACCAATGCAGATGGTTACTTCGACGTATCCATTCCGCTGAGTCTGATAGTGGGTTTCGCCGAAGATTATCGCAAGATCATCTGACGAAAGCAAAGAGCGATGTCAATGCAATACTGCAAACTGCTTCGGAAGAATGCAAAGTCGTAATTGACAAATTGGAATAGCTGATACCGTACGTAAAGGTGTCGGATCGACGAAAGATACAACTGCTGAGATTCATTGAAAGGAATGCATCCGTCTCCGTGAGCTTTCATACCTGGGAGCTGTACGAGTACCCTCTACTCCCCACCATTTCGAAACACGTGTGGACCGTCAAGACGTCAACTCAGTTGGAAATACTACAATACGTGATACTGGATTTTCAGTCGAGCAGAAAGTACAAGAAAAATAAGACCTCTAGTCACTTTGACCACTGCAACGTCAGAGACGATAAGCTCTTTTTGAATTCGCAATATTATCCCTATGGAAATCTGAATCTTGACATTGATCATAATCGGTTTGCCCTGCTGTACGAGATGTATGTAAACTTTCAAGCTACGTACTATGGCAAGGATCCCGAGCCTTTGCTTAAGAAGAATGAATTTCTCGAGTACGCTCCATTGATCGTTATCGATTGCTCCAAACAAAACGAGTCTTCAAGCTACGTACTATGGCAAGGATCCCGAGCCTTTGCTTAAGAAGAATGAATTTCTCGAGTACGCTCCATTGATCGTTATCGATTGCTCCAAAAAAAACGAGTCCCTCAAACTCGGACCCGTCGATATTCGTCTGGAATTCGAAGCGCAAAACAATTTCCCTGCCGATACATCGGCATTCTGCCTGATCCTGCACGATCGTATAGTGGAATACAACCCGATTAGTGGTGGGGTGAAGAAATTGGTATAAAGACGCTGTAATCGTAGCCCCCTGTGCAGTTCATAAAAAATGGAATTTATCGTGGACGTACAAGGTTTCAAGAAACCCTCAAACGAGTTTGTCCTGAAGGAGCTATCCGTGATTGGAGTCGGCAGCAATTTCTCCAAGCCTGCATCATTTCTCTTTCAACCACCTTCACCATGGAAGCATCTACCGGCTAAATACAAAAGTATAAATTTGTGGTTGGAGCGCAATTTTCATGGTATATCCTGGAGCGCTGGGGACGTTGCTTACAATCAAGCTAGAAACATTCTTCGAATCATCTTAGAAAATACATCTAAGATCTATGTAAAAGGATTGGAGAAGAAAATTTGGTTGGGAATTTTGATTGGACGATCCGAACAAAAATTGCGCAAAAAGTCGCTTACTCGATGTACAAATCATCATGCTCCCCATTTTAATTGCTCAACTGAAAATATGACATTGTTAAGGAACTGGTTGTGGAATGTTTATTTTTTGATTATGAATATATACATAAGATATAATAAGATGTATATTTATTAACCACGTATATATAGTAGTTGAAGCACGCGTACAAAGTTTATAGACATTGGAACTCGATCTGGTTGTACCGTCCGCCGAGATACGCATGAGGACACGATTCTCCTCACAGGCTTGCATCATCTTCTTCAATAGGATCTTCTTCTTGAGGATCAGTCTCATCCCATATTTGGTTTGAACTTTTCTTATTCTGGTGATTTTGTATTCTTTCTGGGGTTCCAACTCAGCCAATTTCTTTGTCAGATGATAGTCATCCAAACGGCCGACTTTATTAATTGTTGAGAAATCCATTTTTTACTGTAGATAAAGTTTTTTTAGATTTCGTAGAAGGCTGTTATAATTTCTTTTAGCTTCGATCGAATGTTTCACTTCCGCGATGTTCCTTAATAATAACTGTATTCGAACTCTGAACTCGCGTTGTTTCCTCTTATTTAACATCGCTCGAATTGTCGCAGCAAACTAATGAAGGTACGTTCAGCTTCTCCTTTCATAGGAAACTCTTAAGGGTGTTGTAAACCATAATATAGATTTGGAAACGCGCCTACGTCAGAAGCGACGGAATGGCCACGCTGCGACGCGGCACATTCCACTCGCCAATATTATGGAAACAAAGGAGACACATCACCGACACCATGGCGAAATATAGAAACAATCCTTGGTTATTGTACCTCTAAAAATTCCATAATTAAGATTATAAAAAGCGGACGGCCTGTCGGCTTGTCAGACGAAGTAGAGAGCTACGAGTGAAGCGTTACTATGGTAACTTAGTCGAAGTACTAACCTCCAGCCTCGTGATTTCGTACTCACCACGTTTACGGTTTATTTCTAATAGTGTATTCAAACGTAACTTGTTTAGTTTCAAATAAATCTTTTACTTGTTATCAAGAGTTAAGTTCCAACTTTTTACTCGGGCAACGAATCCCAAAGTACCTGACTCCCGAAAACCCTTTCCGGCAATCGAATCCATGAACCCTGTATTTGCCCACACAGCACAGAAATATTTTGTCAACATTGTCAAAAGTTTCCCTTGAAATAATGCAATATTACCGGAAATATATTGAAAATTGTTTAAATATTTCTGGAATGTTGCAGGAACCTTGCAATGTTCG
>NW_014333556.1:8481-24289 GCF_000341935.2 Cephus cinctus
ATTTTCTTAAATATTACCTCGGTTGTATTTTTAAATACTCTATACAAATGCAATAATTTTACATGTAATTTTTACATGCAGAATACAAAAGTATATATCGACGGCGAAAACGAAAACCGAATAATCGACGGATTAATTATTTACCCGGTCCTACGTTTTTTCATGCGAGTTGCCTTGGCCACCTAGGGGCGCGGCAGCGAACTAGTGTTCGCTCGGATACTCCGAGTCTGGTTAGGGACTCTTGTCACAGATTTCAACAATATATCAGAAAGTTTTATTTATTATATTGCCCTGAAATATTGTGCAATATTTGACATAAAGACATCAACAACATTGCTGTCGCATTGAAATATTGGAATATTGTTGTAATGTTTTCGAAATATAGTGTGCTGTGTGGGTGGGCTCACAACAAGGGTTAAAATGGGGATGGGAGGTTTCGGAAATGTCTAGGAATCGAATCGCCGATAGAGATTCCTGTGTGCATAGGTTGCCAACTTAGCACGGACACCTACTTTCGAAGGTTCTCGAGTGTCGGTAAAGGTCGGTGCAGGAATCTGTATCCAGAATGCCCTCAGCTATCCTACTGTCAATCATCTTCATACGATATACTTCTAATAAACGATTCTAATTTACACTTCTGTGTAGCTAAAGCAAGGACATTGTTCCTTACGATATTATATTCACTAATGTCACGTATAAATCGAATAGCGACACGCGCTCTAACCATGATTTGAAAAGTATTATATAAGGGAGGAGGTTACAATATAGGATATAGGAGTGAAAGAAATGGGGAGTAAACTCCGCCCAGTGACCGGGCCTAATAATTAGTCATTGGTTAATCGCAAATCAAAATCCACCGAAAAGTTGCCAAAAATTTTCAATAGAGATCAGCTCGATTCCAGATCAGCTACGGGTCAGAAGTTATAGAGATCAGTCAGATGACACAATAATTATCTCTCTCCAAAAATTCAATCTAAGGAAAGATCTAACTTAAAATTCTAGATTCAAGATTTGATTCTTAAAATTCTTCTAAAGCGTTTGTTGTCGATTTCAAACTCTCAAATTCCACTCTTGAACATCATATTAACAATCTATTTCAATAAACGTAGGTTATCTTATTTTACCTTTAAATTAAAATATTATGTCGAATCTGTTGTTGGCCGTATTCAACTTTTCCATATAATTTTCTATCATCAGTGCTCTTTCAATCCCTAAAACAACGCCTAACCTCATTTAAAAATCAAGCAAATTCCTAATTCGTAGTCATTTGCACCACATTGTACGTAGATGTTCAATTTTATCAGTTTTCTTAATAATTTCCAATTGTCGATTCGAATTTCTATCAACCCCAGGTAATAATTCGACATAGGTTGCAAGTAACCGGCGGATCTCGAGTAAATTTCCGAAAGATTAGATCCGAAACAGACCATTGTGATTATCTTCCCGACGTTGCACAGTGCTTGTAAATATCCTTCAATAGTGTGGATTACTACTTTAACGGTAGCATGCGCTCGTCCGTCGGAAATAATAAGCGTTTGTAAATATACTTCTGTAGGGTGAAGTTTACCGAACCTCCAACTACTACTATATCGATTGTGTGCAACTGTCATCTGAATGTCGCAACTCAATTTGTTACAATAACTATATTTATCACAGAAAAAGATGAATCGGCTGTTCAGAATCAGTTCAGAGTCAAAATCCCGTATTCAGAACTCGCTCTTAAGGCCACTAACACAGTCACTATTAGTTAAAAGTGACCGCGCCGAGTTGTTAGTGACCGTATTCAGAACTTGCTTTTAAGCCGCTGTTAGCTAAAGGTACGCTAACAGGGAGCAGCGTCTTGTAACATGTGCTTTCAACCGTGTTCGGAATCATTCGGGAAGACTCGGGTATATTCGATTATGTCCGGGAGTATTCGGTGGCATTCGGAAAGCGCGAACTTCATATTTGGTGAAAGCTGCAGCCATATTTGAAATTCAAAATTCAAGAATTCCCTTTCTTGAAGCCAAGCTATTAATATTCCATTAATACATTAAAACTATTATAAGACCGGCATGATATGAAACTGAAAAAAATAAATAAATGGTTGTAGATCATCATGGAACGAAAGGAGAATTTCACCCTCGAAGAAAAAGCATTAGTCATACAATTTGTAAGCGACAATCGTGATATACTAGAGAATGAAGCAAATAATGCTTGATTGCAAAAGAGTAGAAGAGACAAATGAATGAAACTAACAGAGAAAATGGCAGCGACTGGAATTAAAAGGGAATGGAAAGATATAAGAGATGCATAGCAGCGGTGGAAACTCACAGCAAAGCAGACTATTTCTTGCTATCGCAAGCGTGCGAGTGGTATAGGTGGAGGTTCTGCTCTCTCAACACCTTCTGGACTCGATTTCAAAATCAATAAAATTTGCCTGGAAAATTTTGTGGAGGATGAAGATCCCCACAAATCTGATAGCCTCTGAGCATTGAACACGGTCGAAATGCCTAAGGATGACGTCACGTATGAAACGGATCACGTCTCTCTCGAAAAACTTGCGGATTTCTTATTCTCATTTCATTAACTTCGCGGACTTCATCTATCTCGGCAATAGCCTCCATCTAATCCGCTATATTTGAGCGACCTGTCACTTTCAATATGCCCCTGCCCACATCTTCGAATAGCTCGCTGTTAGTCCCAAGATGGCGCCTAATAGCGCGCTGTTAAATGCTTAAAAGCGGTTCTAAATAGCGCACTATTAGCTGTTAGTGACCTTAAGAGTGACCATAAAAGCGGTTCTGAATACGGTCACCTTTAAACTCACTTACAAATAATTTAAGAGCGTGCTATTAGAACTAAAAGCGAGTTCTGAATACGGGCTATTGTCTATTATAATTATTTCTCGAAAAGGGCAAACTATATTTTGTAGTACTATCTGTCTTTGTCGCACTAACGCTGTGTGACGAGGATGGGTAACCAACAAGTCTATCTTATTCGCACTGCTGAGAGTCGCGCAGCTCCTTCTCGTTCGTTATCGGGTATTAGCTGTTCTTGTCATAGAGCGTTAGTCTGAGAGAGAGAGAGAGAGAGAGAGAGAGCAAGAGCGTGCACCCGGACACAAGCAGTCCCCCACCAAGCTCCCTATTGCGCATGAGGGGCTTTGTTGCCGTCTCACTTACACTCGTGCTGTGCAACAACGACGCACCGAGCGACACTCTGGTGTCTCGCTCACACCGTAGTGATTTCTGCGATGCATGCACAGGCCAAGATACGTGAGCAGGCGCCGCCCAATCTCCTCTCTTACCTCACCGCATCGCGCTCACCGTTGTCACATTATTGAAGTTCAGTGTACAAAGCTTCAAAGTGTACGCACTTATTTTTCCACATGAAACGTTTTTTTTTTCACATTGACTTTTGAAAGACCAGGCACTTCGTCTGTCTCTTCACTTTCACTTTGTCTCTTTTCATTTGTCTTTTCACTATGCTCTATATCCATAACCTCGTAATTATGTCCATTGCAATCGTATTCAGTGGTTAAAGGCGTTGAGGTTATGTTGCATACACACTCGGATAAATATCAGCCGGCAACGGGCTGAAACAGAGCATAGAGTACTCAGCACCGGTGTCGAAGTGGTCCTACGTTGCCGCGGTTATATGCGATGTCAAAATGTGTGTTTATTTAAATACTGAAAGATTTAAAAATAAGGGCATATAATATGTCATTTTAATACCCAATAACTACACCTGATCGTAATTTTTTTCATAAATATTCATCAAAAGAAATATTTTTATTACTGTACTGGCTGTAGGGCTCCATAAAAAACTAGATACAGCGCCCAATGTATAAGGATAGGAAATGTTCCCCACCCGAACGCTGTCCCCTCCTACTTCTTAGCAACCTTAAATACTAATATCGGCTATAGCTGACATAGCCCGTATTGGTATTAATTACACTTGTGTTGTACATCTTAACCCTCAGGTACCAAAAAGCCATGATGTATGCTAGACCTTCAGAAGTCCATCCAGAATGGTTGATCCCTCATCTGTTCTTCGTTACAGACTTAAAATGAAATAACAAAAATATAAGAAAATAAGCAAAATACTGTTACGTATATCGGCCATCATTCCGAAACAGAATAATAACATAGATGACAGTCAATAGAATTGCAAACTCAGCACGTTACCCAGTGCATTGTCTGTGTCACCTACCCAGCTGCTCAGTTGAGTGCATTCCTATGAACCTAACCATACCTAAGAGCATCAGCAAAAAACGACTATATAAGCAGTCAAAGTCATGGTACTGACGCTCAGAAAATCATTTAGTTTCACGTGCAAAAGATCGGACTGCACATTGTCACCCGTGGCTCTAACCGTTAGAGTATTAGATCCAGTGTAATATTCGCAATCTGGCCTAGGTACGGATTCATTATTACATACCGTAGGGAACATGCTGGATCGGTTTCCGGGCAAAATTGAACTGCACAAACTAGTCTTTCCAAGTAATGCATATACTAGATAATTTTCTGTTCCACCAAATTTCTTTTCGCCTTAACCTCATATACAGTCTGGTATAGTAATCCAATTTCACGATTTTTATCCTAGTATTTCTCATAACCGAAATACTGTACACAACAATATTTAATTGAAAACTACCAAATCATTTGTAACAATATATCGCAAATTCACATTTTACTCGCGTCTTAAATATCTATTACCCATCCTTAAACATTTCAGGGAATATCTCTCCACGTTGAAATAGCAAGGCGTCTTTCAACACCTTAAACGAATAGCGAACCCACCATTGAGTGTATTCTTACCGCTCGGAATTTACTCAAATATTATTCACGTTACCTCTGGTCGTTCCTTTTCTTTTGGTTACTTTTAAATTTTTGTTAACAAATTTAAAGGCCTCGCTAGCCACTACGGCCTACGTAACAATACAAAAAAGATTCGACTCTGAAGTGTTTCGTCGTGAGTGTGAATTATTGAAAGACGGCTCATATACGGCTCAATCAAACCCGAGCAACTAGATATTCTCCACAGCAGAACAGTGGAACACGTAATGTCACAATACATATTATTGTATTAAAAAATATTTTTCAATACTTAATATTCTCTATCATAATTTAATTGATATTATTAATCTTATATACAGTCAACTCTAAGTAATAAGTAATATTATTTTGCGTCTTGTACAGTGCCATACATTAATGCTTCCCCAAGCTAGAGTCAGAGCTTACTCCGATCATGAAGCGAACGCTGTCCCTATTCTCCTACTTTGCTTTCCTCGAGTCTCGGAAAACTTCGATACATGTCAACGATAACCATAATATTATGATACGCATTGTGACAAAAAATCGCATTAGGGCAGGACGGAAATTACAAGAAAAATACTTGAGCTATTCGTAGCAATACAGCTGATTCTTCGTCGACAAATGACTCGAAACTCTGCCCCTGGAATAAAATACGCTAATGAACCGCTTGGACGTCAGATGCACCTGGATGTCGGACGGAGGCACTGCAACCGACCAACACGAAAGATACGGGATGGTAGAGGGGCAGGGAATGCCTAGATATTGATCAGGGTACTGGTCAGAAAAATGAGAACATCGGAATGAAAACAATAACAGGTTTTCTTTTAGTACGGACAATTTAGAAATTCAACAAATAACAAATCCGAATTTCGATGTAATGTCATTGTAATGTTGACTATCGGTATCGGCATTAAGGGGGGACGGGGAAAGTAAGGTTTTAAAGGCGAAATAAAGGCATATTTTCATGATTTTTTTGTTGAGATATGAATAATGTTGGGTTATTTATATCATATACACATTATAGTATAACATCTGAAGTATCTTTGAAAAAACTTTCAATTAAAAATATCAATAAATAAGTCCGTAACAACGAATCTCTGGAGGCGCCTCGAGAAAAAGTTGTTATGCGGTGAACTTCATAACTCCTATCGAATCATTTGAAACAAAAAAGTCGAAATGCGTTTAAAAGGTGATATGTTTCCCTAGGTAGTCAGAGGGAGTTTTTTTCGACTTTTTTAGTTTTAGCAGTATTTTGAAGTGAAATACGGTTTTCGCTAGAAAATTCCGTTGCATTTGTTATTATAAAATGGAAAAAAATGGTAAAAAAAACTCCCTGTGACTACCTGTTGATTTATGTGTGGAAATAGTGTACAAAATTTCAAAAGGATCGGTCGAGTACATTTTGAGTTATACATTCACGAACTTCAAAAATATTGTTTGCGAGAAAATTGATTTAAAGTTTTTTATACTTCCTTACCTTACCTTCCGTTTTCCATGTGCGAAAAGACATTTTCCCATCACAATTAACGCACTTCACTAATTTAGATTGTGACGTGGCATTTTGATGCACGTCACAAAATTAAGCGAATTCGGCTATGTCGTGGGGCCGGATGGGTTGCGAAGCGTTTCGCGTGGCGTTGGACTGATTTTATTTCAAGAATTTGTACTTATTTCAATGTGGGGAATGTTTCGTTTGTTTTTGAATTTATTACGTGGATCCGAGAGGATTCTACACAATTTGTATTGAGACGGGGCCCGAGAGAGAGCCAACTACGGGCTTGGCGTAGCGCTGTCGAGGAGAGGTGACGTCAAGACCGGAGCACACAACCTGGTGGCTCAATTACGCGAAGCAAGCGGCGAGCGTCTTCAGAAGCAAAGGGCATACAGGAGTTGCAGAAGCGGCGTGACTTTGAATATCGAGGGAATAGAGGTGGATGTGATTCCCGCCTTCCGGAAACGGCACTGCAGCTATCCTATCGTAGCAAGATGCCAGGATCTATTTTACCGGGATCGTTAAAACAATTAAAGATCGCGAGGCGGTTAGCGGAGCCGGTGTAACAGCGAACCTGATTGGACCAGGGGGTGGTATTACAGCGCGCTCTCAGGAAGGTTCCCGATTTTAAAAATTTGTAGCGTCACTCACGGCGTGGCCAAACTTATGGATAGACGTGATATCGTTTTCTACCGATTTTTTGTATTTATTGTATCGTATCGTGATCCGTTTGAGGGACTATAATCCAGGAGAGTGTGTTCCTGGAAATAGAAGGAGCTACTGGACAACGGTGAGTGACGCTCAGAGGTATTCTGGCTATTTTTTTAATTCACGGGATCAACCGATCTTTTCTGTTCGACGTACTCTTACGCGTCATCCTGCGCTTTCCTGACCGCTAAGGGTCCAAGGTTAGCTAATCCGGTGACAAACAGGAGATCGGTCTCTCATTTCATTATTTCAATTTGTCCGGTTTTGTGTCTAACCGTTCAGTCCACGTCTCGCGGAATCGTCTCCCTAACACATGGGTGCGTGAGTCAATATCGTATCGCTTATTATCGTTACCGTACCGTTTGTTATATCGTATTGTATGTTGCGTTGTTCCAGCGGGAACATTATTGTATAATATCGTTCGGGTAAATATCCCAGTGTGTTATGCATCATCTCGATCAGTTTTCTGTACTTATCATTTGTATTTCACCATCTTGTTCTTATATTTTCTATTTAAAATAAATCGGATCCGTCCTCGGATTTTGGTTCCGATAGTTTGTCGTTTCCAGTAATTTCTTAGAGTGAACCTCCCTAATTTTCAGATTTTGATTATTGTCTCCCAGACCCAGGACCTCACCGCATAAGAGCTGGCCAGGGTGTCCTTAGGAGACAGCGGTGTAATTCTGGTTATACCTGACGCCCGATAATTTAGTATTTCATTAATTATTTCTCGCGGTGCCATTTATTTGTGCGTCACCGTTAAAAAGTGTCGTCACAAGATATAGTTGAAAATACTAAAAGGAAGTCTATAATTCTATAATGTTTCTCTAAATCTTGCTTTACACTGTCTATAGTACTCAGTTTTTTACGTAGGTGCGTCGCAAAGCTGCCAGGCATGTATAAAAATGGAGCATGAGGGCCGGTCGCTTGAAACAATGTATCTTCGTTAGTTTTACTCCGATTTACTTGAAATTTTGATACAATACTCTCGACATGTTGTACATTCAGAAAAAAAATGCAAACAAAGTTTTAACCCCCCCCCCCCCCCCCAAGAAACGGGAGGTCAGATGAAGTCCATGGCGCTGTCTTTTTGGATGACCTTCCTTATTCCTTTTCTGGAATTTAGTGACGTATAAATAACATCACACCATATATCACTACAACAATAGGTATGGATCGCAACTATAAATGTTTAAATAATTAGGGCATGTGACTGAAAATATCCTTAAGATGATTATTAATTTGAAAACGAAATACGTTGGCGCATTTTTAGATTATAGATTATTATTATAAGCGGTGGTTATAACACCTGTTGTTGTGATCCGTACGGTATGACCTGTTTTTTGGTCAGTCGCAAGAACAGCTTTCGCAAACGAAGAGGGTGAACAGAAATAAAAGGAAACACGGGGTCCAATGCAAACTAAAGAATATAATTAATAACGACAGGTGCCGATACAAAGAAAACAGAAGAGAAAAGAACCAAAAGATAGTAACTAGAAATACAATACTTGAAGTGCGTAATAGGCGGCTATACTCGATTGACAGACTTAAGACAATAATGTCAAAAGGCTCACGCAAAGTCGCAACGGGGCTTTAACTGGGTTGGTGGGAAGGGTGGTCGGAGAAGGAGGAATACGCTAGTGGGTGAGAGGACAGGAGGGGTAGGAAGGCTTACCGGTACTAAATAATTCTCGAAAGCAACAATAATTGGGCGCCAGCTACTGTATCGGTGTAGCACCGTTGGGTGACCTCAGAAGGTCCTTGAACATTTACTTGACCGAACACGAAGGTACGGTTAGCACGGAGGAGAGGAAGAGGGTATGTCAGGGAGAAAGGATGTCGAACACAATGGCTTCTTAATAATTACCTCGGGTTTTACAATAATCAAGAAGGCGAATAGAGGAGGAGAAAAAGATACGGAGGGTAGCTGAAAAAGGGCGCAAAATACTAAACACTACACGTATGCAATAATATACCATTCGGCCTCACTGTTTTGGGAAAAGGCCTGTCTAAAATTTCGGAAGTCTCTAATCGAAAATGCCAATCCACGTGAGGATGGCTCCCAAGTGCCCAGAAGGGACTACAAAAATATAAAGACGCAAAAAGAAAAGGGTAATGAGTGAAAGGACAACAGGAACGGAATCAAATGCTTAAGAGTACTCACTCAAAAAATCAGCTCGCTCGATATAATCTAAATATGCACTTTCATCCTCACTCGTCCACAACACAATCTATCCGCACAATACCCTGGCTCGCAGTGAAGTTTTCTTCGGGATTTCCGATTCTTGCTGTTTCCGTCGATGAGCCTCCAGGGCGGCGGGGATTAGCTGAACCGCTGGACTGAGATGGCTACGTTCTTCGGCATTGGTCCGCAGTTCGGGAATGGCAGGACTCTAGTGCCTTTCCTTGCTATGGTGCTTGCGAGCCTCTTATGGCCTCGTTGCTGGGTGGTACGGTGGTATCTTTGCCAGCGCGTGGGCTTGTCTGCGTGCCGGATAACACGGCCGTTTCCATGGCCTGTCAAAATCTCCACCCGGACACGTCCACGGAGTTGGAGGGAAGGGGCTCGACCGCTGTCATACTGTCCTCGTGACTATCCGTTTGATGGGACTGCACTGGGAGCTGAATGTATGTGGTTGGAGTGGCTGGCTGGTTTCAAACTCAACGTGTTGGTCTCAATCAGCTATTTTCCTGCCCATGCCTATTTGCCTGCATTTCGCTAACTAGACAACGTAGACACTCTCTCGATCCTTCTCCGGCGGTGGCTGTTGGTTCTCATAGGTAGTCCTCGATGGCTCCGCGCCAGTGTCCTAAGGGAATAGGGAGGGAAGGGTGAAAGGAAGGGGCCTTATCCTAAATCCCCCAAAAAACACTAGCATGTAAAAAACTATGCTAAATACAGAAGTGCTGTGAATTCCTTTAGTAAAAAGTATTGAAATCATATTATTGAGGCCAAGTGCATAAGTCACTATATGTTTGCCTATTATATGATCTAGCACTGGCCCATCATTTTAATTGTTTTCAAAATTTTCTATATTTCTATATTTCTATAACGTTTTCGCTGCTCTTTTACATTACTACTGCTTCCCGTAGTTGATTATGATATAATGGTCATTTAATAATTTAGAAAACTTTAAGTGATTCCTTATCGAATACTACTTGGCAGGTCCATGCATTTCTTGTTATAAATTTGCGTTCATTATGCCAGTCATCAAACTCAAACCCTCAAACTTTCTATATAAAGCATATTAACAAAAACTCGTCAAAAATAATCACGGTAAAAGCTTAATAACAAACATATGGTATTAGAATACTATTAGTACGTTCAAAGTAAGTACGTTCGAATTCTTGGCATGGACCCACCAAGTTGTACTCGATAAGGAATCACCTAAAGTTTTATAAATTATGAAATGACCATTAAATCATAATCAATTACGGGAAGCAATAGTAATGTAAAAGATTAGTGAAAACGTTATAGAAAATTTTGAAAACACAATTAAAATGATGGGCCAGTGCTAGATCATGTAATAGGCAAACATATAGTGCCTTACGTACTCGGCCTCAATAATATGATTTCAATACTTTTTATTAAAGGAATTCACAGCATTCCTGTACTTGGCGTAGTTTTATACACGTAAGTGTTTTTTGGGGGATATCACAAGTTTTTGTCGTTCAACGGGATATAGAAACTCTGAGCATTTTACAGATATAAAATCTACATGCATTGTGATGCTGCTAATCAAAAAAGTATATTCCGTTGTCGAAAATGTCCGACACCCAGATACAGGAAAGTATGGAATGGAACACCTGGACACCCTGGAATTCCATGTCTGACACATAGATACAGGAAACTATGAAACGGAACAGCTGGACACCCACAACTTCCATATCCGACACCTAGATACAGGTAGCTACGGAGAGGAACACCTGGACATCCTATATCTCTAAAAACTGTCACCTAAGATACGAAAAACAATGTCGAAGTATAGACATACGTACACCCATACACACGCGCTCCACATGAATGCTATTAAAGGCTTAATAATTCTATACTGTTGCGCAAGCAACTTTATACTAACTGGAAATTCGTTGTGGAAGGTAGCTTCACGTACAAAGTGTATTTGATTGTGGTGTGTGTTAGTAAATTACCAACACCATCCAGAGTAAAAATAGGTAAAGAAGGCAAAGGAGTCAGCAGCTTCTGTCGTGTAAAAAAGTAGATGGACGTGCGAAGACGACGACAACGACGAAGACGGAACTGAAATAAAATCATCTCGCTCGCCATCTCAATACGCCCTGATCTCGTACACTAATTGTATTCATTTTGTTGGCAATCGATTCAGAACCCTCAATTCCTATAGTGAATGTATCAATAACTTTTTCTTACATATGGCGGTTCGTAAGATATTTCGTTTCAAACATAGGTGTAAGGAGTTGAAAGAGTCTCTGCGAGCTGTGCACTGTACAGCAGATTGCCTATACTTTGCGCAAGACTCAACTGTGTATCTTGATATAATAGTCCTGAATCGCTAAAGATACGCAATACGCAATGCTCGAGGCGAATGGTACCCTCGAGCCAGGAGGCGCGGAACAATCTGTAGTAACATTTTGTTTACAGCCTGTATCAATATATGGATATCGTAATATTATGCTTGCCGTTGACAAGCATCGAAGATTTGCGAGACTCGTGAAAGATAAAGTGCAGTCGAGCGTCAGTGTCGCTAACTGGGTTCCTCAGCGTAAATCGAAAGAATGGCAAAGTGATCGAAAGCAGTAAATTTGCATACAATATTTTAAACTAACTTTTATTTTTATTATTGCTATCTAATATGGGTAATCCGATTATTTTAACTCTATGATAAATAAACGGAAATTTTATCTTTGACTTAAACTTTAGTTAAACTTTCCATTTGACGCTATATTATATACGATGTGAACAAATCCGACTGATGTAGAATGTTGAATTAGAATGGATTTTTGAATATTGAATTTGATTTGAAATGCATTATATAACTAATTGGAATGCTGGATTGACTAGCGGGAAGCGCTAATCCTCTATCGGACTTTATTTCTATTATTTTCCGCAGATTAACTTCCGGGAGATTTTTTTCATCTATCGGCTATTGTTGTCACTAGCCGCGCGTTCTCAGTACAGGAGTACTGAGAGGTTAATCGATTTGTCACGTTACAATATGTTAAATTATTCCTAATAGTGATTGAAAATGATAATTGGCATTATTATATACTGGGTGTCCCAGAACTGCTTTTGGACCGGAAAGTGGGCGATGCCTGGAGGTGCCCTGAGTACACTCCCGCAAACCGTTTGCCAAAATTCCCAATAGTTTTTAAATGAAAAGCATTTAAGTGCGACCAATCAGAACGAAGGATTTCCGCGGATTATAGCAGCGTGGTGGGAAGTACACTCGCGGATGGCAGAGATAGCTGCTTTGCAATAGCTTTCCACAAATTCCGCACTTAGCAATTGTTTCAGTTTTCGTCTGGCTGAATGCGTATTCCGAAACAATTGCCGATCGCGCGTTGCACGTATAGCTGCTGCGCGAGTCACGCCCATGCCCATAGTGGTAGTTTGTCAACGAACCCTACGACGTTCGCTCGAGCTATCAAACAATTGCTAAGCGCGGAATTTGTGGAAAGCTATTGTCTTTGCAGCAAAGCAGCTGTCAGCAAAGCAGTTGTCTTTGGCATCCGCGAGTGTACTTCCCACCACACTGCTATAATCCGCGGAAATCCTTCATTCTGATTAGTCACACTTAAATGCTTCTCATTTAAAAACTATTGCGAATTTTGGCAAACGGTTAGCGGGAGGGTACTCAGGGCACCTCCAGGCAACGCCCACTTTCCGGTCCAAAAGCAGTTCTGGGACACTGTATATATACAATATTTCGAATAATATATCTTCTATAATTTTGAAAATTATGTTACTAGCTGATATGCCGAATCCTCTTGTGACTGCAACGCATGCTGTATTTGTCGACAACAAACGACATAAAGCACCAGCCGCTGTAGTAGGCTTACAGTTTCAACATTCGTCACTAGCAACCCACTTCATTAACATCACATCAACGGTAAGTTCTATATGTAATTTAATATTATTAGTTCCAATATATTCTAACGGGATTCCATGTTATGACAGAGACATGCTGACTTAAAGAAGTCTACAAAAGAAATTTGTTTGATTCTTGGATTTTCATAAAAATAGTATGAAAATATAGAAAAAATTAGTCATTGTTGAAATATCCATAAATTTGTATTAAAAATTGCAGTTTATTTATATCTGATAAAGTAAAGTATATGATTTTCTAAAACACTCAAAAATAAATTTTTTTGGTAGTATTGTAACATTTAAGGAGTAGATTAAGTTGCTCGAATCAAAATGTTATAAGAGAGCTTTTCTATTCCTAACTTATTTTATTGGACAAATATTGGAATTTTGAAAAAAGGCTGAAATAATGTATTGTTTTTAGACTTTTTGAAACAGTTTTTTTCATAAAAATTAGTGTAGCTTCGTCGATTTTCAAAGAACAAAAAATTCCATTGCCCGTACCATAAAACAAATTTTTAGGAACTAAAATGCTCTCTTATAATTTTTTATTCGAGCAACTCTACTCTCCCTCAATTTTACGCCAATCACAAGAAAATATAATTTTGAGCACATTCAAGTTAAAGTTTCGGCTTTGGTTAGAAGTTTTATTTTAAACCTTCGCTGAATTATGGGATGTTTCGATAATTTCTGGGTTGATTTTAGTCCCAATTCCAAAGTACTTCGTCTAATCTGAAACGTATATTTGTAAGAATTTAATTAGATTATATAAATATTGAACAGCGATCAGTTTAGATTACTTTCAATATTTCAATAAATAGTAATTATTTACTAATTGAGTTTCACTATTTTATAAGTATAAGAATATCTGACTTCTGCAATAGCAGTTGTTGAATGTAGAATCCTCTTTTCTTCTTCTTCTATGATGATAATTACATAGGTAGTGGAAGATCCATAATTCTACACAATGTCTTCAAACTTTCTTGGCTGCTACCAATATAACATACAGGGTGTCCCAGAACTAATTTTTGACCGGAAAGTGGGCGATGGCTGAAGGTGCCCTAAGTACCCTCCCGCAAACCGTTTGCCAAAATTCGCAATAGTTTTTAAATGAGAAGCATTTAAGTGGGACCAATCGGAACGAACGATTTCCGCGGGTAATAGCAGCGTGGCGGAAGGTACACTCACGGATGCCAAAGATAGCTGCTTTGTAATAGCTTCCCATAAATTCCGCGCTCAGCAATTGTTTCACAGACCCATATCACACATGCCCATATCGGTAGTTTGTCAACGAATCCTAATGACGCTCGCTCGGCCTGTGAAACAATTGCTAAGCGCGGAATTGGTGGGAAGCTATTGCAAAGTAGCTATCTTTGGCATCCGTGAATGTACCTCCTACTATGCTGCTATGATCTACGGAAATCCTTCGTTCTGATTGGTCCCACTTCAATGCTTCTCATTTAAAAATTATTGCGAATTTTGGCAAACGGTTTTCGAGACTTCCAGCTCAGGACTCAGGGCACTTCTAGCCATCGCCCACTTTCCGGTCCAAAAGTAGTTTTTGGACACCCTATATAGTCAAATTACTTCTTTGATTCACTGCATAAATAGTTTTTTTATCGCTACAATTTCACTATTCGAAAAAGTGTTCACACCTACACAATTTTCACATCTCCCTTTATATTTTCCGCCCAAAATTCTGTCATTCCAATCCATGAAGTATATTGTACGATATTGAACTTTAACTATCAATTTTTACTTTTATAAAAAATATATATATTGTGACGTGGCATTTTGATCCACGTCACAAAAATAGGCGAATTCGGCTACATCGTGAAGCCGGATGGGTTGCGGAGCGTTTCGCGTGGCGTTGGACTGATTTTATTTTAAGAATTTGTACTTATTTCCCTGTGGGGAACGTTTCGCTTGTTTTTGAGTTTATTAAGCCGATCCGAGAGGATTCTACACAATTTGTATTGAGACGGGGCCCGAGAGAGAGCCAACTACGGGCCTGGCGTAGCGCTGTCGAGGAGAGGTGACGTCAAGACCGGAGCACACAACCTGGTGGCTCAACTACGCGAAGCAAGCGGCGAGCGTCTTCAGAAGCAGAGGGCATACAGGAGTTGCAGAAGCGGCGTGACGCCGAATATCGAGGGAGTAGAGGTGGACGATTCCCGCCTTCCGGAAACGACACTGCAGCCATCCTGTCGTAGCAAGATGCCAGGATCTATTTTACCGGGATCGTTAAAACAATTGAAGATCGCGAGGTGGCTAGCGGAGCCGATGTAACAGCGAACCTGATTGTACCAGGGGGTGGTATTACAGCGCGCTCTCAGGAAGGTTCCCGATTTTTGAAATTTGTAGCGTCACTCACGGCGTGGCCAAGCTTAGGGATAGACGTGCTATCGTTTTCTACCGATTTTTGTATTTATTGTATCGTATCGTGATCCGTTTGAGGAACTATAATCCAGGAGAGTGTGTTTCTGGCAATAGTAGAAGCTACTGGACAACGGTGAGTGACGCTCAGGGGTATTCTGGCTATTTGTTTTAATTCACGGGATCAACCGATCTTTTCTGTTCGACGTACTCTTACGCGTCATCCTGCGCTTTCCTGACCGCTAAGGGTCTAAGGTTAGCTAATCCGGTAACAAACAGGAGATCGGTCTCTCATTTCATTATTTCAATTTTTCCGGTTTTGTGTCTAACCGTTCAGTCCACGTCTCGCGGAATCGTCTCCCTAACACATAG
>NW_014333556.1:24731-26906 GCF_000341935.2 Cephus cinctus
ATACTTATTATTTGTATTTCACCATCTTGTTCTTATATTTTCTATTTAAAATAAATCGGATCCATCCCCGGATTTTGGTTCCGATAGTTTGTCGTTTTCAGTAATTTTTAGAGTGAACCTTCCTAATTTTCAGATTTTGATTAGTCTCCCAGACCCAGGACCCCACCGCATAAGAGCTGGCCAGGGTGTCCTTAGGAGACAGCGGTATAACTCTGGTTATACCTGGCGCCCAATAATTTAGTATTTCATTAATTATTTCTCGCGGTGCCATTTATTTGTGCGTCACCGTTAAAAAGTGTCGTCACAATATTGTATATTTAAGAGACAATTGTGGACCTTTCTGTCAGAACGTCAGTAGAAATAGCATATGCACTCATATTAAATAACTATTAGATATATAATAACTACGCATAACGATTAGAATACTAGATAAAAATACTCATATTAAATAACTATTATACTAGATAATACTTAATTTAAGTCTAAGCAAGGTAGCGCATGGTTTAAACATTCTGCTGTATTATTTCACTCATATTTCCTTATTTCTATTATTTGCACCTTCATTTTCGCAATTTATTCTGATGATTCTATACGAGAGAATTGTAATGTATCAAGAGACTCGGTCGAGTCTCGCGCCAAGTACAGGCAACCGGCTGTACAGGGCGTAGCGCGCCAAGACTCTTTACTCGAGTCAACTCCTTATACCTGTGTTTGGAACGAAATATCTTATGAACCGCTATATATGAGGAAAAGTTAATGATACATTTACTATAGGAATTGAAGGTTCTGAAGCGATTGCCACCAAGTTCAATACGATTAGTTTACGAGATCAGGGCGTATTGAAATGGCGAGCGAGATGATTTTATTTCAGTTCCGTCGTCGTCCTCGTCGTCATCGTCGTCGTCGTCGTCGTCGTCGTCGTCTTCGCACATCCATCGCATTTTTTACACGACAGAAGGCGTTGACTGCTTTGCCTTCTTTACCTATTTTTACTTTGGATGGTGTTGGTAAGTTACGAATACACAACACAATCAAATACACTTTGTACGTGAAGCTACCGTTCACACCGAATTTCCAGTTGACATAAGCCTGTTTTCACAATAGTATAGAATTATTAAGGCTTTCATGTGGAGCGCGTGTGTATGCGTGTACGTATGTGTGTATCTGTGTGCCTTAACATAGTTCCTCGTATTTTAGGTGACAATTTTTAGAGATATGGGATTTCCAGATGCTCCTCTCTGTAGTTTTCTGTAACTAGGTATCGGATGTGGAAGTCCAGGGTGTCCAAATGGTCCGCTCCGTAGTTTCTTGTATCTAGATGTCGGGCGTGGAAGTCCAGGGTGTCCAGGTGTTCCGCTCCGTAGTTTCTTGTAGCTAGGTGTCGGGCGTGGAAGTCCAGGGTATCCAGGTGTTCCGCTCCGTAGTTTCTTGTATCTAGGTGTCGGACGTGGAAGTCCAGGGTGTCCAGGTGTTCCGCTCCGTAGTTTCTTGTATCTAGGTGTCGGACGTGATATTGTCGTCGATGGCTCCATAATACCGTTCGCAAACTCGGCCAAGAACTTAGGAGTCCTCATATCTCCGACACTTAATTGGCAACAGCATGTCACTAGCATCTGTAATAGGGCATATGAGACCCTCTACCAATTAAGAGCCAACGGACAGTTTTTAGGTAGAGCGCTCAAACAGCAACTCGTTTTATCCTTGATTCTTCCGCTTATTGACTACTGTTCTCTTGTATTTTTAGACATTACCACCGAGGAAAACATTAGATTGCAGCGAATCTTAAACGCCTGCGTTCGTTTTATTCTAGGGATCCGTAAATACGAGCACATTACCCCGCATCTACGTACCCTAAAATGGCTCAGTGTCTCTCAGCGGCAGCGATACTTTCTCGATATCGTCGTTCGTCAGGCTGTTTATATCTCGATGCCTACTTTTATTTCTTGTCAACTCGAGACCATCTCATCCAAACCAACCTCTGGACCTGTAACACGGTCACATCCTACTGACCTGATTTACCATCGTTGTCGCACCTCTGCTTTCCAAAATTCGGTTTTAATATCGGGTGTTAAATTTTGGAATTCACTGCCGGGTACTATTCGTGATAAACCCACTCTACCTACTTTTAAGTCTGCGTTGCATGCCTTTCTTCTCAGTTTGTAACTTAGCTTTAAT
>NW_014333556.1:27160-30197 GCF_000341935.2 Cephus cinctus
GAAAAATTATCACTTGGAAGAGCTCTATTACTGTTCCTGTGCGGAAGAAGCCCAATCCATCAGACTCTAATGACTTCAGACCGATCTCGGTCCTTTGCAATTTTTCAAAGTTGCTGGAACGCATAGTTGGTAAAGACATGTTACATTATCTAAAGCGCTGCGGGTACCTTCATCAATCACAGTTTGGGTTTATCTCAGGCGGACCTACGCAGAATGCTCTCATCAGGCTCACTGACGATGTTCGCCAGACCATTGACGATCGAATGGTCACTGTGCTGGTGCTTTTTGACTTCTTAAAGGCCTTTGACACGGTGCATGATGCTTTGCTGATTAATAAGCTTGCACTCTTAAATTTTTTCGGGTCTACCTTAAATTGGTTCTGGTCATATCTGACCGGTCGTAAGCAGGCTGTCTGCACCTCTCATGGCACTTTAAAGTGGTCAGCTGTCTCTTCGGGGGTCCCCCAGGGTTCAGTTTTGGGTCCAACGCTTTTCTCTCTCTATATTGCAGATATTGACCAACAAATCCAAAACTGCTCTATAATTAAATATGCCGATGACCTCCAAATTTATATTCACTGTGCTCCGACCGCTTTGAATCTCTTTATCGCGAAGGTCAATGAAGACATCGTGCGTATTTGTGAATGGTCTAAAGAGAACGAACTTCGGTTGAACCCGTCTAAGACCAAAGCTATGATACTCGGTTCTTCCAGGTATGTCAATGCCCTCAGATTCGAGGATATTCGAAATGTTGTCGTCAATGGCTCCATAATACTGTTCGTCAACTCGGCCAAGAACTTAGGAGTCCTCATATCTCCGACACTTAATTGGCAACAGCATGTCACTAGCATCTATAATAGGGCATATAAGACCCTCTACCAATTAAGAGCCAATGGACAGTTTCTAGGTAGAGCGCTTAAACAACAACTCGTTTTATCCTTGATTCTTCCGCTTATTGAGTACTGTTCTCTAGTATTTCTAGACATTACCACCGAGGAAAACATCAGATTACAGCGAATCTTAAACGCCTGCGTTCGTTTTATTCTAGGGATCCGTAAATACGAGCACATTACCCCGCATCTACGTACCCTAAAATGGCTCAGTGTCTCTCAGCGGCGGCAATATTTTCTCGGTATTGTCGTTCGTCAGGCTGTTTATATCGGGATACCTACTTTTATTTTTCGTCAACTCGACTCCCTCTCCCTCTCCCTCCCCCTCCCCCCCTCTCTCTCTCTCTCTCTCTCTCTCTCTCTTTGCTTGGGTAATGGCCGCTGTACGGGTGTCTCTTTGTTGTTCTGCTCTGGCAATTAATAATTTTCAAGTCTATCTGTTCATAAACTCACATCTTCCTGTGCCTACGTGTGGGATTGTGCGCGCGTGTGTGTTCAAGTGCCATTGTAGATTTTCTGAGTACATATTCTTGTTTTAATTTAGTTTCCTTTTTCTGCCTTCAATGTGCGTGCGTGAAAATTGTCGTGCGAGCCGTTGATATCTCTGCGCATGCGTGTCACAGCTGTTCTTATCAGTTCCAATCGGTCAGCTGTTAGCGTGCTTCTCGGTGTGTTTACGTTCGTCTGTTTTGCCTAACTATATAAAGACTATACAAATAGCGTAACTATATACAGAACTATATAATCTGCCGCCTACCAAACTGTCTTATCGGCTGTAAATGGTTGTATGGTTCTGTCACTTATTTACAACTCCTTCATGCACCCGTGCGTGCTGTGCACTGTGATGCGTGCAAAATGTTCGAGTCCGTCACCAAGGCTGTTAAGTGCGCTAGTTTTGCTTGCAATGCTTATGCTCATCCTTCGTGTCTGACTGGTGGGTCCAACACGGCTCCACAATTCCTGTGCCTCCGCTGCAAGCCCTGCTACTCACCGTTGCCATCTTCTGAAGGTATCGGCCTCTCTGCAGACAAGATCACTCCACATACTCGACTTTCTGCCCGGACCATCATGGATAAATCTACTGCTTCTTCGTCAACTTCAACGTCTGCCCAGTTAACCTCCTTAACCGCACTGGTGAAAGATATTATGGATAAGCTTAAGAATCAACGTACCGACTTAAGAGAACTTCCTATCATAAAGGGCATTGTGTCTGAGCTTACAGTGACCACGCAGGATATGGCCACTTCTGTACAACAGCTGGCACTTGACATGTCAGCCATGAGCACTAGATGCAGTTCTCTTGAGGCAGCTAATCTTTCCCTGACGGCACGATGTCAGACTCTCGAGGAGCATAATACTGCGTTAGTACAACGTGTAGACTCCCTTGAGGAACGACTTTCTCGGGATCCCAAACTCTCCTCTGATGATGGTGCTGCTCTTAAAGCTCAGGTCGAGCATATTATGCAGCGTAACCTTGACACACAGATAGTTGTCACAGGGCTTCTTTCTGCTCCTGATGTTACCGTTGAGAGGACCATTGTGCTCCTCACTCGCTCTTTGGGCATTGTCACCAAGTCTGGCGACGTTATGAATGCCTTTCGCCTACCACCCAAGGCTGGAGGTGCTCTGCCACTCGTAATTCGCTTCGCTACTATTTTCATTCGGGACTCATGGATCGCTCAGAAGAAGAAAAAGCCTGTGCTTTTGGCCTCGGATATTGACGCGTCTTTACCGGGTTCTCGTGTGTACCTCAATGAGCGTCTATCCTCTGTCAAGCACGAACTTCTCGTCGACACCCGCACCTATGTGAAGCCTCACCGTCACCTCAGGGTCTGGACACGCCACGGCTCCATTTACATTAGGAAGGACGGCGCCACTTCCTCCCTAAAGATTGAACACCGGGATGACTTTGCCAAGATACCGATATGATGGCCAACTTCGCCGCAATCCGCTCCCGCTTCTCGCCTGCCTACCGGGATCAGTCTGTGCCACGTCAATGCTCAATCAGTAGCTGCTCACATTGATGAGTTCCGGCACTATTTTAAAAACCGTTTCTTCCACTGTATCGTGGTATCTGAAACGTGGTTTAAACCACACATTCCTGACAGCGCTGTGAGCCTTGACGGGTACTGTCTGTTTCGCTGTGAT
>NW_014333557.1:0-4818 GCF_000341935.2 Cephus cinctus
GTCTCTTCCTCTGGATATTGTTCGGGGTTTGCGTAGCGGTAGAGGGCTCATCTCTTCGCCCTTTGTATACGCCTACGCCGCAAAAATTCCTCGCCGTCGTAGTGCGCCATTTCTTCTTCGTGCAACTTTATAAATTTCTTTGTGCAATGTACCGCTGTAGCGATTCTACTAACTTTCTCAGACTGTACATCGGTGGACGCTCGCGCGTGCCGCTGGATCATGTTAACGCTGATGTAGATTCACGCTGGAGTGACTCACTCGCTATAGGGTATCAGTATCTAGTCATCTCTGATACATCCTACGGTATCAGCAGAATACTCTGTCAAGGCCATGCACTCTTTGTCCGCTGTATCCTATGAGAACAGTGTGTGGCGGAGGCCACGATGGTGGGAGTACATGTTCAATGATATTTCGATGATTACTTGCTATAGGGTATCGGTATCTAGTCATCTCTGATACATACTACGGTATCAGCAGAATGCTCTGTCAAGGCCATGTACTCTTTGTCCACTGTATCCTATGAAAACAGTGTGTAGCGGAGGCTGCGGTGGTGGGGGTATATGTTCAATGATATTCCGATGATGCGTTTTTTAGATACCGCCTTAGGCAGTACTGCTCAGACACCCGCACTGGTCGTATACTAGCGCTTCCTATAATCATCATGTACAAGAAGCAAGTACTACTATCCACTGTGTACGGGTTAAACCGCTCGTTTTCGAAACAAATTATTACCGGCTTCTCTTTACATCGATCAGGAAGCTTGTCGCCTGTAATACGCCTCGTTAATCAAGATTATGCAAGTACTACTATCCACTGTGTACAGGTTAAACCGCTCGTTTTCGAAACAAGTAATTACCGGTTTCTCTTTAAATCGATCGGGAAGCTTGTCGCCTGTAATACGCCTCGTTAATCAAGATTATTCCGGTGTGGAGTTTGAACCTAGCGAGTGGGCCATCGTCGCCGAACACTTCCCCTTCATCGACAGGTTCTTCGTCGCCGAGGACAACACGAAGGAGGTACCTGAGGATTTTAACACACCTATGTCCACGCCCGCTCACGAAATAATCTTCACGTACTCATATGGTGAGCGGGCCATTATTTTCAAACCATCGGTGCCGATATCTACGAGTAACGACGACTCGGGCATTAAAAGAGCTAGAGCGTACACACCCGTGGTCGTAATGAAGAGGGTGTCGTACCTCAATCTCCAAAGGGTCTTGCGCTGCGTGACCGTCTAAATAAACAGACTACGCGAGATCACCGACAGCGCTAACAGCTGCAAATACACGCTGGTTGCGGAGCTCGATCGCCGCGGGGATGACGCCTCCAGGGACAACATATTGGACGATCTTCGGCTGGATTTGGAAAAGAAAGGCCTGTGGTCGCCGGCTCTTTATCAGTTATTGGTGGAGCTACTCTCCCTGTATAACCACGAGTACCTCTCCTTCGTGCGGAGCACCATGGAGGGCCAGAACAGCCATGCATAACGATTATTTTTTTAATAAAACTGTATGATGGATGTATCTTGCAATATGTTTATAATATATTTTTATTTAAAACCTTTTTTTCTTGTTTTGTCTCCTACACATCCATCTCCCCATATCATTTCCTCTGTACGATGTTCATCGTTGAAAACGGGTGTTATACGACGCCAACGCACACCTGCAGGGATTTGGCCTTCGCCGAGATAAAGAGAGATTCTTCAAATGCGATCTGACCATGATTACGTACTTGTTCGGGAAATGTCTTCAGCATAAAATTCATAAAGTCAGACGGCTTGGGCAGTGGACCGAATTAGGGACCAGGCCTTGCCAATCGATCAGGACATGCTTTTACTACTTAAAACAGATAGCGATTCATGTCAACAATACGCTAATAATCAAAAATGTATCACGCGTTACAGCATTATAAAATATATAAGGTTTCTTAAAAAACACAGGCTCTGTTTTACTTCGGCTACACTTACCTCCTTAGGATAATTAAAAAGTTACTGACCGGGGGTCACTGCACAGTTATCGACCGCGGTAGGTCCCTGGGGACATGCAGCTGGGAATTTTCAGGCTTTAGGACCCAATGGTGAAGCGGCACCACATGACTGAGGGGTGGGGAGAACAGGCCACATCGTTGAAGCGGGGGACGTCATGGCGCGGTGTGGAGAGTCAGAGCGCTGTGCGCTCCGTGACTCATGGGGGACGGTGGTGAGGGTTTGTTATGACGGTCAGGAGTGGCCTATAACTACTCATATTTCTTATTTTTATATTCTTATTTGTCTATTCTGTTTTGCTTTCTCTTATTTTTCTTCTACTTTCATATCTTATACCTTCATAATGTCTCCTTTGAAGAAAGACATTTCCTCTTTTAGATGTGTTGTTCCTGATTGTACATCGGTGTGCCTACAAGTGGGATCACATTGCTTCCCAAAAGACTTGGAGCTATCGAGGCATATCGATTCATAGCTTTAAAAATAAAAATTATCATTTGTGTAAACTACATTTTTCCTCGAAAGTCTATATACCTTGTACTGTGAAGGCCAAAATAGGGAAAAATTTAGTACCATCATTGCATCTACCAAATGATTTTAATGTAAATGTTACTACAAGTGCGACTGTAGTAACAGATCTTATTTTTATTCAATAAATAACTTTTTATACCACATATTAACGTTTTAAGATTACGAGGGTTATACTTGTTTTTCATAATTGCAAGTGCTTTTAAAAATACCTTATAAAACTTTCAGGGCGATGCGTACATATAGAACGGTGAGTATAAATACACGTGGATATCTATATATACGTGTTGTGACGTGGTAGATTTTACCCCGTCAGGTCCTCGGCGGGGACTATCGTGTTACGCGGGAAAACACATATTAGAGAAGAATCCAGGCAAGAGGCCACCACCTCAAGGGCTAGCAAAGTTGCGAATTTGTTGATTTCTGATTTTGTTGTTTGATTTTTGCGATGTCCCATGCCGCGAATATTGTATTCACGGGCTTACCGAGTATCGAGAAGAACCAGCGAGGGATCATCAGCGTGGGAGGAACGAAAACGAAAGGCTGAGTGACGTCAGAGCGCCGGCAGTGCCCGAGCTGCGCGCGCTGTAGCTCACCGCACCAATCACCTCGTGACTTGGATCAACTCTACGCACGCTATCATCCGAGCTACATGAACTGGACTACGCGTACCAAGTAACTAGCAGGGAGCTATTACTCATTCCGCGTGACATAGACCTACGAACGACGGAGCACCTGTAACGCACCACAACTCATGACGGAGGCCCACCGCTATCGTGGAATGGAACGAAGATTCGCGAACTGGGAATCCGGGGACGCCTGGTGAACCGTTGCGAAGTCCTATGGGACGACGGAGCCCATCGTGGGACAGTCAGTAATCGCTGTTCCCGAATCGTATGAATTGCCGCGAAGACGGATTTGAATTGTAGCGCGTGGTGTCATATCGGAGATTTCTGATTGGGGCCTTAGGACCAATCAGCGGTGGTTGCGAATAAGGGAGAGGATGATAATCTCCGGTGCTGCCGATTACGATCGTAAGGGAAGGCAACTTCCTTCTTCTTGCCTGGACCGTCGACGACGAGAGTCGTGTTTTTGGAACCGTTTGTTTTCCCGGGTGGAGAATCCGGACTTCGTCCGAGGCCGCGTAGACGGGCTAAATTCTCCAGATCGAAGATACGTAGAGATTTCGGTAAGTGATTTGTTAAATTTTGTGAGCAACGATATCTCGTAACACCCCGCGTTTGGTACGTGTTTGAATTGTGCCTGTAGGCACGTGGGAGACGTTCCCACTTGTAGAATCGCGTTCTTTTGGAGTACGAGATTCCGCCGACCGGAAAGGGACTGTGTTCGCGTAAATATGTTGCTAATCGTGGACATATTTATCGCGCGTTTGTCAATCGAGTCGGATGAATGTGTTTGAATGATAAGTTCTCTCGGCAATGTTGAGTGTTAGATCTTCGAATCTTATTGTATCGCGTTTACGTTAGGGACGTGCTGCCGAGAGACGCGGAATAGTCCTTGAGGTCGTGTTTTCGAAGTGTCGCGATTAAATCGCGTTATATTGTTGAATCGACTCATGTATTGAGAATTGTTCTAATTCAACCGATAGCGAATTGTCCGAAAGAAGTTGAAAATGTCGAATTGTCTCAAATCGTGCGAAAGTATTTATTGAATGTCGAAAGTATCGAATTTTATCGGATTGAACGATTGTATTTTAGCGAACTGTAAGGGTGAGACTGCGCGGAATAGATCGCGAACGTTGTACGTAGAAATTCGGATTAGGACTTAAGCTGCAATTGATATTGTCATTCGTTGTTGTTTTAGTCGCGATCTTATTGGGTCCATTATTTATTTCGAAATTGTTAAATTTGGATTTTGTTATATCCGCGTGGTCGCGTCCGAAATTGGCGCAAAATAAACGATCGATTTTGTTATTGTTGACCCAAAAAGCCGAAGTGTTCATCTGTTGAAGTTGTCCTTACTCTTGAAGATCCCCGCCGCCTCCGCATTGCTGAGTTAGCCAAGGTAGGCACGCGAAGACGAACCTTAGAAGTTGATACCTGGTTCCCGTTTTGAACCTGGCGCCCAACAATACCAGAGGTATTAGTTCGAATTGTATGTGTTAGCCCTGGGTTGCCTCTAACGCGAAGGAATTACGTTAAGTTGTTCGTCGGTCAGTCTCTCATCTCCCGACGAGGCTCGCTATTTGCAGCAAATGCAATCGAATAGGACATTTTGCTAGAGACTGCTACTCTAAGACAGTAGCACCGCGAAGAAGCCTACCCACTCCTAGCATTTCTAGGGAGATA
>NW_014333557.1:5458-5722 GCF_000341935.2 Cephus cinctus
AGGAATAAACCTCGTCCAAATAGAAGCGGTAGAAATAGCCGACTCAAAATCCATGATGTTAGTCGACTCTGGAGCAGAAGTCAGTCTAATTAAAATAGGGAAGCTGCACAAATATGCACTATCCCAAGATGAAGTATTAACCTTAAAAGGAATTAGAAATACCGAAGTAAATACCATATGCAAGATATTGCTAACCATACGCATAGGAGACGCGTGCATTACGCACCTCATGCGTGTGGTAAGAAATGATTTTCCCATTGCAAC
>NW_014333557.1:6076-6517 GCF_000341935.2 Cephus cinctus
CTCAGCGTCCTAAATACGACCTAGCAAGTGGTCAAACTTGACACTCCTACTGTAACAATCCAAGAATTGCAACATGAGTCCGTAGAGACCGATTACCGGAAGGGAACATCAATGTTTAAAATCACTCCTATTCCCTTAGCCAGCAGAATGGCTAAATTACGAGAAAATATAAGGACAGAGCACCTAAATGAAGAAGAAAAGGAAAAATTGAAAGGGAACATCAATGTTTAAAATCACTCCTATTCCCTTAGCCAGCAGAATGGCTAAATTACGAGAAAATATAAGGACAGAGCACCTAAATGAAGTAGAAAAGGAAAAATTGATCGAAGTATGCGAAAAATATCACGACGTTTTCTATCTAGAGGGCGATCAGTTGGGATGCACTAATGCAATAGCGCATGAAATCCAGGTCAGCCCAGGGACAGCACCCATTAATATCAG
>NW_014333559.1:0-3200 GCF_000341935.2 Cephus cinctus
TTGACCCCCACTATTTACATTATTTAGGCGCTGGCGGAACCGTGACAAAGCATCGAACTTCGAACGTATTAATTGCTTAAGGGGTTTTCGCGGTGAGGATCATCGCTAGTCACGAAGTTGACCGAAGCTGTCGGCGGCACGTTCGGGAGTCTTCGGGTGCTGCGGTCCGTTCGTAGGCCATTTAGGCGCTGGCGGAACCGTGACAAAGCATCGAACTTCGAACGTATTAATTGCTTAAGGGGTTTTCGCGGTGAGGATCATCGCTAGTCACGAAGTTGACCGAAGCTGTCGGCGGCACGTTCGGGAGTCTTCGGGTGCTGCGGTCCGTTCTTAGGCCAGGGAGCGCGGGAGTCCGCGGTGCTGGCTGCTCTTCCTCCCTGTCTCCGGCGGTACCTTGGCATGAGCCCGCCGTAGATATTCTCGCGGCCCTGCGGCAGAACGAGGAGGACACGTCACCTCCTGGTCGGCGGCGAGGGCGGCGTCGATCGTAGAGCGTCCCAGCTGGACGGCCGGCAGACGAAAGTATGAGCCCCATCCCGGGTACTCTGGACTCTCCTGATCCTCTAGGTGCAGCATCCTCTCCTCGTGAAGCGGCGGCAGTCGGTCTCCAAGGGTCACCAAAAATCAGCGCCTCTTTCCTCACTTCCCCCCTTGTTCGACGTTGTTCCACCAGCTCTCACCAATCGGTGGCACCAAAGCGTGATACAGTACACCAAAGAAAGAAAAAGAAAAAGAAAGCAAGCAGAGTGCAAATAAAACCAAGCAAAGAAACATTAAAGCGGACGATAGGTGGGTGACTTAATACTAAGGAATCTGTACGCCTTAACCTAGGACTGACGTTTGGAGCGTTAATCAGTTAATCCCTACAGCCCTAGTCTTGCAGGTCGTTTGTGGCGTGGATTGTCCAAAATTCACGTCACAATATATAGTTGATAATCACGCTGGATAGCGCTGTGCGTTCTTGTTGCGTCTAGAAATAAGCGTACAAGGTGTCGGATAAATACAATTTTTTAAATCAAATAAAAATCTGTGCAGGTTCAAAATTATTACACTTACAGCTCCGGTGACACTAGGTTGTAGCCTGAAGGGGCCTGGTGCAGTGCGTCCTTTTTTGTAATATCTAGAAATATAAGTCAAAGATGTCAAATACAAAATAACTTTTTTTTTTTAAATGTATACAAGTTCAACACCGATATGCATACCACTTTATTAATATTTCCTTTTTTTGTCCGCACTCTCTTTTTCTTTTCCCGAATTAGCCTAGAAAACAGGGTAAACATTAGATAAAATAAAGATGGTTGAAAGCGGGAACAAGAAGTTTTTTTGTTTTTACACTTACCGTTGTTTCGCCTATCAGCAATCTCTTCAATTTTATATACTCTTCAATTTTATATAATATTAGTACACAAACCGTCTCGTGTAGGGCACAAACCGTCTCCTCTGCCAGATAGAATCAATCTCTGCATATCAGTTGGGCCGTCACTTTGATACACTTGATCATTGTGCCGTTTCCGCTACACATGCCATCCTAACTTTATTTAAAGACTTGCACAACTAGCTACTTTGCGAATGAGACTTCTCACCTCGCCAAGAGAGCAACGTTGTTTTAGATAGGACCACGTCTACCTGTGACCACGAGTTCCCTAGTGGAAGACTGCTCAACAGCACGACGCTTATGTTCTAACGAGTTAACTCTGTAATCAAATTCCGCTGGTCGGAGGCTGCTTTCAGACACGATTCCGTATGTCATTTATAGAAAAACAACTAAATTCAAGATAGAATCACACGAGAGTAGACGCACCTATTATTTCCGTTCCCGTCACGCATATCGTGTAGGGAAACCGCGTCTTACAACCATATTTATACAATTACTTTCCGAACACTAATCATTTGTATATCTCATTTATAATCATTCTTACTTTCCGCTTGCGTATATATCTATTCTTCGCTTACTAACATCCAGCATTCTCAAGGCTGGACCTGCACTAACACTGATTGTATTCCGTTGTAGGATAATATATTTTTCTTTTGTAATTTGTAAAACAAAATCTCACTTTCTAATCATTTGTATATCATCACACGAGAGTAGACGCACCTATTATTTCCGTTCCCGTCACGCATATCGTGTAGGGAAACCGCGTCTTACAACCATATTTATACAATTACTTTCCGAACACTAATCATTTGTATATCTCATTTATAATCATTCTTACTTTCCGCTTGCGTATATATCTATTCTTCGCTTACTAACATCCAGCATTCTCAAGGCTGGACCTGCACTAACACTGATTGTATTCCGTTGTAGGATAATATATTTTTCTTTTGTAATTTGTAAAACAAAATCTCACTTTCATTTGTTCCGCCTGATATCTTTCCTAAATTCCTAACAGTCGATTCTGGCTCGAACCCGCCTTTTGGCACGCTCCGGAGAACCGTATCGTGCGTATATGGTTACAATATTTCCTTTTTTTTTCCGCCCTCTCTTTTTCGTTTCCCGAATTAGCCTAGAAAAAAGGGTAAACGTTAGATAAAATAAAGATGGTTGAAAGCGGGAACAAGAAGTTTTTTTTTTACACTTACCGTTGTCTCGCCTATCACCAATCTCTTCAATTTTATATACTCTTCAATTTTATATAATATTAGCACCCTTTCGAACTGTCACCAATGTACTAACGAGATGCTGCGAAGACATCTCACAGGTCACCATTTTTTCCCCCACCACGACCATACATTTCTGCATAGTTGCAAATAAGAGATGCCCGTAGTAGGGGTTTATGCTAGCCTGGATTTCATAGGGTTGGTCAAGACCGTGGTACCCCTCACGCCAGCCGCATTTGCGCATCGTTCGCTAGATCGAGCAAAAGCGGGGCACCCACATTCCAGAAGCAGATGCGTTGTATGTGAATGGTTTATCCCGAGTAAAATATTAGGGGTTGAATATCCACCCATCGATAGTTAAAAGTATCGAAAAAGTATCGCCAATGCGTACGATACTTGTATAATATAAGGTATTTCTTACAAGAAAGAACCGTATTTTACGTCACCATGTTACCTCCTTAGGATAATTAAAAATTACCGACCGACGGTCACAGCATAATTACCGACCGTGATGCGGCCCCTGGGGGAGATGCAACGCTGCTACTGGGTGGTTTCGGGCCTTAGGACCAGGCCCGCGTGGTGGGGGATCCATCACAGTGTCA
>NW_014333559.1:3284-5053 GCF_000341935.2 Cephus cinctus
AGAGCTGGTCACATAGGCGAGGGGGTGGCCCCATAATGCAGCGCTGGGTCACAGCGCTGCGCGCTCCATGACTCACAGGGGACAGTGGTGGGTGTTTGTTGTGACGGCCAGAAGTCACAGGGGACAGTGGTGGGGGTTTGTTGTGACGGCCAGAAGTGGCTATAACTACTAACGCAACACACAATTTTATCGAGATTTTCAAAGAAGTATCATTTGTACCTCTTTCCAATCAGACCGCTTCCAAAGATTACAGTCTCTAGTACATCTCCACTGCGTTCCAGCGTTTGTACATACACTGTTTGTTTTTCAGTTCAAGATAGGTGCGTAGCAGGTACAGTGTATAAACACAATTTTTTCGAGATTTTCAAAAAAGTATCGTTTGTACCTCTTTCCAATCAGACACCTTCGAAACTGTATAGTCTCTAGTACATCTCCACTGCGTTCCGTCGTTTGTACCTTCACAGTTTTCTTTTCAGTTAAAGATAGGTGCGTAGCAGGTACAGTGTATAAACACAATTTTTTCGTGATTTTCAAAAAAGTATCGTTTGTACCTCTTTCCTATCAGTCACGTTCGGATCAGTATAGTCTTTAGTACATGTCCACTGCGATCCATCGTTTTACCTCTACAATTTTCTTTTAAATTCAAGTTAAGTGTGTAGCAAGTACAACGCATACACACAATTTTTGCGAGATTTTCAAAGAAGTAACATTTGTACCTCTTTCCAATCAGTCCCCTTCCAAAGATTATAGTCTCTAGTATACCTCCACTACGTTCCATCGTTTGTACCTTCACAGTTTTCTTTTAAATTCAAGTTAAGTGTGTAGCAAGTACAACGCATACACACAATTTTTGCGAGATTTTCAAAGAAGTAACATTTGTACCTCTTTCCAATCAGTCCGCTTCCAAAGATTACAGTATCTAGTATATCTCCACTGCGTTCCGTCGCTTGTACCTACACAGTTTGGTTTTCAGTTCAAGATAGGTGCGTAGCAGGTATAGTGTCTAGACACAATTTTTGCGAGATTTTCAAAAATGTATCGTTTGTAACTCTTTCCAATCAGTCCCCTTCCAAAGATTATAGTCTCTAGTATATCTCCACTGCGTTCCGTCGTTTGTACCTACACAGTTTGCTTTTCATTTCAAGATAGGTGCGTAGCAGTTACAGTGTCTAGACACAATTATTGCGAGATTTTCAAAAAAGTATCATTTGTATCTCTTTCGTATCAGTCCCCTTCAAAACAGTATAGTCTCTAGTACATCTCCACTGCGTTCCGTCGTTTGTACCTTCACAGTTTTCTTTTCAGTTAAAGATAGGTGCGTAGCAGGTACAGTGTATAAACACAATTTTTTCGAGATTTTCAAAAAAGTATCGTTTGTACCACTTTCCTATCAGTCACCTTCGAAACAGTACACTCTCTAGTATATCTGCACTGCGTTCCGTCGTTTCTACCTACACAGTTTGGTTTTCAGTTCAAGATAGGTGCGTAGCAGGTACAGTGTATAAACACAATTTTTTCGAGATTTTCAAAAAAGTATCGTTTGTACCACTTTCCTATCAGTCACCTTCGAAACAGTACACTCTCTAGTATATCTGCACTGCGTTCCGTCGTTTCTACCTACACAGTTTGGTTTTCAGTTCAAGATAGGTTAGTAGCAGGTACAGTGTCTAGACACAATTTTTGCGAGATTTTCAAAAATGTATCGTTTTTACCTCTCTCAAATCAGTCCCCTTCCAAAGATTATAGTCTCTAGTATATCTCCACTGCGT
>NW_014333559.1:5323-6069 GCF_000341935.2 Cephus cinctus
TTACAGTTTTCTTTTCAACGCATACACACAATTTTTTCGAGATTTTCAAAAAAGTATGATTTGTACCTCTTTCCAATCAGTCCGCTTCCAAAGATTACAGTCTCTAGTATATCTCCACTGCATTCCGTCGTTTGTACCTACACAGTTTGGTTTTCAGTGCAAGGTTGGTGCGTAGCAATTGCAACGCATACACACAACTTTTGCGAGAGTTTCAAAAAAGTATCGTTTGTACCTCTTTCCAATCAGTCCCCTTCCAAAGATTATAGTCTCTAGTATATCTCCACTGCGTTCCGTCGTTTGTACCTACACAGTTTGCTTTTCATTTCAAGATAGGTGCGTAGCAGTTACAGTGTCTAGACACAATTATTGCGAGATTTTCAAAAAAGTATCATTTGTATCTCTTTCGTATCAGTCCCCTTCAAAACAGTATAGTCTCTAGTACATCTCCACTGCGTTCCATCGTTTGTACCTTTACAGTTTTCTTTTCAACGCATACACACAATTTTTTCGAGATTTTCAAAAAAGTATGATTTGTACCTCTTTCCAATCAGTCCGCTTCCAAAGATTACAGTCTCTAGTATATCTCCACTGCATTCCGTCGTTTGTACCTACACAGTTTGGTTTTCAGTGCAAGGTAGCTCTTTTACTTCGTCTGACGAGCCGACAGGCCGTCCGCTTTTTATAATCTTAATTATGGAATTTTTTAGAGATACAATAACCAAGGATTGTTTCTATATTTCGCCATG
>NW_014333559.1:6330-6701 GCF_000341935.2 Cephus cinctus
CTGCCTCGTAATTTTGCTTACATAAATTTTGCTGACTCGGGTTCAGACACCCGAGTATTTTATAAATTGTACATTTGTTTTACTTCCCGTGTACATTGGTTTTATTGCAATCGAGTCTTAAATTACGGTGTGACTTGATGTGGATTTGGGGAAGAGTTTCCTATAACTATTACACTAGGTGGAGTAGTTTCTCCGGAAGTAGTTAAGTTTGTCCTTTTTCTTAGGAAATAAATTATTATAATTAGTATAAGAATAGTGATACAAAAAATTGTCCCTATTGAATAGGAGATAGGTGATGAAATGATATCTACGAAGGTATCGATATTATCCCCCTTTAAGTCATTTTCTATTTCTGATATTTTCTTGCTTAA
>NW_014333559.1:6752-6953 GCF_000341935.2 Cephus cinctus
ATGATATCTACGAAGGTATCGATATTATCCCTTTTTAAGTCATTTTCTATTTCTGATATTTTCTTGCTTAATGCATTTAGTTCGCTAGGGTCTTTTATGAGATTTCTTAGCTTAGGTTGTATATTATTGTTATTAGATACAGTATTTGGTACATAGTTATCAGTAATAAGTGTTAGGTTTAGAGGAGGTAAATAGTTTAAA
>NW_014333559.1:6969-7758 GCF_000341935.2 Cephus cinctus
AATAGTGATACAAAAAATTGTCCCTATTGAATAGGAGATAGGTGATGAAATGATATCTACGAAGGTATCGATATTATCCCCCTTTAAGTCATTTTCTATTTCTGATATTTTCTTGCTTAAGGCATTTAGTTCGCTAGGGTCCTTTATGAGATTTCTTAGCTTAGGTTGTATATTATTGTTATTAGGTACAATATTTGGTACAATGTTATCAGTAATAAGTGTTAGGTTTAGAGGAGGTTAAGAGTTTAAAGTTACGTCTAGCTTATATTTTCCTTCGGTTTCTAAAGTGAAACCTTCGGCTGTTACTTTACATTTTCCTTTTATTTCAATTATACCTGAGCCTTGCATAACTACCCTTTTTGGATTTTCATTATTACATGATACCATCATTTGTTCTGGTTTGTCCGCTACATATAGCCAAGAGTTGGGGTTCTCCATTTCGATTAGGAGTGTGTTTTCAATTTTGATTTGCCTTGTTTCGCAGGATAGAGGGTACGACGATGGATTTGTAAAAAGTTGGGTTTCGCAGGAACCGTATGGTCTAATTTTGAATACTGGGTGCCTTGCTTCACACAAGTATTGATCCTTAATTTTCTTACAGTTGTCCAATTCGGTTCGCGTCATCCTGATGAACGTTTGCATTTCGTGTCCCACTATTGCGTATTTTTCTTCCGCCTTTATATAAGCGTACGTGCCATTTTTCATGTGTACAGGCAGAGAGTGTATTCTATTTACGTGGTACTCTTGGGATGATGTCAGTGGTATTTTGATTATTGTAACGATGGAGTT
>NW_014333559.1:8744-27406 GCF_000341935.2 Cephus cinctus
TAGTTTTGCATCTTCGGCATCCATTGTACCGAACAAGGATTTGGCTAAGGATCCTAGTCCGTCGATTAGTCCTCTTTTCCTTTTTGATTGTGGATCGAGTGTGGTTTCCTTAACGTATTCTAATTTGGCATCTATTTCCTGAAGACGAGCCTTAGAAGAAGTGCTGAAAGCCTTGCATATTCTTTGCAATTCTAGAGAGGTTGTTCCACACATCTTTTTAGTTTTCGATAGGTAATGCTTGATGGTAGCCTCTCTTTCAAATATGGGGCTTAGGTCAGTGTGAATGACCAACTTCCAAGTATCCTTATAGTTCACGAGGTTTCCCATTTTTTCGAAGTATATCCCTGGAGTAGTATCGAATTCTCTTATCGTCAACTGCTGAGCTGGTTCTAGCCTCAAATATGTTATACATATATTTTTTTTGGTCTAAATAAATTTCATTGTTTTAATTTATCTATGTTTGTTTTTGTCCAAGTTTGTTTTGTCCTCACTCCAATCCTCTGCACACCTCTTCCTTTTTAACTTAAGCGAGGAAATGCTTAAGGCGGTTCACATGAACATTTAGTAATTTCTTATTCACTTTTATAGTGTAGTTTACTTTAGAGTTCTTTTCTAGTATTTCATAAGGTCCTGTCCATTTAGCAGAGAGCTTTTTGGGACGTCCTCTTCGTAATGCCTCATCGTATAGTAGGACTTTATCACCGACTTTGAATGCGTTGATTTCGGTCTTTTTGTCGTAGTAGTCCTTTGATTTTTCCTTAGCAACAATGAGATTATCTCTAGCGACTTGATTTGCGGCTCTGAGTCGTTCTCGTAATTCAAATGCGAAGTCATCGTAGTTATATGTAGGTTTTGGTTCCCTTTTATAGGTGCTAGGCAATAAGGCTTGTCTGCCATAGATTAATTCAAATGGGGTAAATCCCGTAGCAGTATGCGGAGTAGTATTATAAGTAAACATAGCGTAAGGGACCCAATCATCCCAGTCTTCTTGATCTGGACTGATAAAATTCCGTAAATATTCTGCCAGTGTCCGATGAGAGCGTTCTAGCGCTCCGTTAGATTCTGGATGGTAAGCGGAAGTCTGTATTTTCTCTATTTTCCAAAGCTTACAAGTATTTTTGAACATTTCACTCAGGAAATTAGTTCCTTGATCCGTTAGTATTTTCTCAGGTATTCCATGCTCGCAAATGATTTTTGTGACGAATTCTTTGGCTATAGTCCTGGCTTCCTGATTTGGTATTGGTATGGCTTTACTAAATTTTGTGAGACTGTCTTGGAACGTTAATATATATTTGTTTCCTTGATGGGTTTCTACTAATGGTCCAACGATATCCAGTGCACATTTTTCGAAAGGTTGTGCTGGAGTGTCAGTAATTACCATTGGTGCTTTAATTCGCTTTCCTAATTTGTTCGTTTGGCATTTTTCACATTTCGATATAAAATCTTCTACGTATCGGCGTAATCCCGGCCAGTCATGGCTCAGTCGGATTCGCTAAATAGTTCGAGATACCCCTTGGTGACCCCCAATAGGAGTATCATGGTACTCGTAAATAATTTGTTGCCGTTCTTCTTCCGAGTATTTTCGGTCAGATTTCTCTTGTGGAACAGTTTCTTCTATCTTTCCTTTGCTCCTAGTAGTGACGTATATCCTGCTTAGAGCGTCCGCGTTTACATTAGCTTTTCCTGCCTTATATTCGATTTCGTAATCGTATTCTTCCAGTTTCAAACGCCATCTCATCAAACGAGAACCTGGATCTTTTATACTAAAAAGCCAAGTTAGTGGCTTATGGTCCGTTACTATTTTGAAATGGGTACCATATAAGTACGGTCTAAAGTGGTTGACAGACCATACGATAGCGAGTAATTCCTTTTCCGTAGTACTGTAATTTTTTTCGGCTTTGTTTAGTGTACGGCTAGCATAAGCTATTGGCAAATCCTTGCCTACTGGTCCTTGGGACAATATTCCACCTATTGCCTTATCTGAGGCGTCTGTGGTGACTACAAAGGGTTTTGAAAAGTCTGGATACTGTAATAAAGGTGCACTTGTTAATGTTTTCTTTAAATTCTCGAAAGCCTCTTGTTCCAGGGCTGTCCATTCAAAGGTGACGTTTTTCTTTAGTAACTGTGTTAAAGGTTTAGCAATTTTCGAGAAATCATGGATGAATCGTCTGTAATAACCTGCTAACCCTAGGAACGATTGAACGTCCTTTACATTTTGTGGAGTAGGGAAAGTTTGAACTGCCGTTATCTTCAACGGGTCCGGTTTTATCCCTTCCTCAGTTATTACGTGTCCTAAGTAGTTTACCTCTTTCCTTAGGAATTCGCACTTGTCTGGTTGTAGTTTCAGAGTGTTTTTTCTTAATCTTTGAAATATTTCTTCCAGTCGTAGATTATGTTCCTTCAGACTTACTGCGTGAATGACTATGTCATCTAGATATACAAAACATCGGAGTCCTTGTATTCCTGCAAGAGCGGAATTCATCAACCTTTGAAATGTTGCAGGTGCGTTTTTCAGTCCGAAAGGCATGCGATTATATTCGTAGTGACCGTGGGAAGTAGAAAATGCAGTTTTACATTTGTCATCTTCTTTCATTGGGATCTGGTGAAATCCGGATGCCAGATCTAAAGTACTAAAGTATTTGGCATTACCCAACTGGTCCAATATTTCGTTGATATTAGGCAGTGGAAAAGAATCGCCGATGGTTACATCATTCACCTTTCGAAAGTCTACTACGATACGCATTTTTGGTATGCCTGACGCATCACTTTTCTTTGGTACCACTAACAGTGGTGCATTCCATTGACTGGTACTATGTCGGATTATTCCATCATTCAGCATTTGCTGTACTTGTTTATTTATTTCCGTCTTTTGACTTTCTGGTAACCTATAAGGTCTGATATTAATGGGTACTGTCCCTGAGCTGACCTGGATTTCATGCGCTGTTGCATTAGTGCATCCCAACTAGTCGCCCTCTAGATAGAAAACGTCGTGATATTTTTCGCATACTTCGATCAATTTTTCCTCTTCTTCTTCATTTAGGTGCTCCGTCCTTATATTTTCACGTAATCTAGCCATTCTGCTGGCTAAGGGAATAAGAGTGATTTTAAACATTGATGTTCCCTTCTGGTAATCGGTCTCTACGGACTCATGTTGCAATTCTTGGATTGTTACAGTCGGAGTGTCAAGTTTGACCATTTGCTCGGTCGTATTTAGGACGCTGACCAAGCATTCCTCAGATTCTGGTTGGGTAATACAACCACCTAATGTTACACCAGGCATTAATTCAGTTCTGTCAATAATTCCTTTTTTTTTATCTTTCGTTATAGCTTTTATTATTGTTTCTGATCTCGGCTTTAGCGAGATTTTCTTAATGGAGTTTTCTAACTTCCAGGTTATTCCGTATAACTGGAGGCATTTGCCTGCTCGGATAATTACTTGATGCTTCACGAGGAAGTCGTTTCCCAATATTCCATCAGTTGCAATGGGAAAATCATTTCTTACCACACGCATGAGGTGCGTAATGCACGCGTCTCCTATGCGTATGGTTAGCAATATCTTGCATATGGTAGTTACTTCGGTATTTCCGATTCCTTTTAAGGTTAATACTTCATCTTGGGCTAGTGCATATTTGTGCAGCTTCCCTATTTTAATTAGACTGACTTCTGCTCCAGAGTCGACTAACATCATGGATTTTGAGTCGGCTATTTCTACCGCTTCTATTTGGACGAGGTTTATTCCTCCCATGTTTTCTTTGATATGGTTTACGCCGTATGCTTCTATTGGTTTTGATTCGTTTTCCGAATTTTTATTGTTCACGTTCCTATTTTCTTTTGCTGAGTTTCTGCCTCGCGTGAAGAATTCATTTCTTCCGGGCCTAAAGTTTCCTGGACGTAAATGCTTATTCTTAGTCCAACATTCTTGTTCTTTATGTCCCAATTTGTGACAGAAGTTACATTTTATTTGTAATTTGTTTATCTCCCTAGAAATGCTAGGAGTGGGTAGACTTTTTCGCGGTGCTACTGTCTTAGAGTAGCAGTCTCTAGCAAAATGTCCTATTCGATTGCATCTGCTGCAAGTAGGGGGCATAGTCCTCCTTGTGTTTTCCTGTCCGGAATAACGTTTAGCCATAATGGAGTCACGAGTTCCACTACTTTTTTCTTCTTCTATTGCTCCAGTAATTGCCGCCTGGAGTGTTTCATAATGATTCGCTTTGACTATCATTCGAATTCTATCGTGTAGTCCCTGTTCAAATATACCTAGGGCTTGATTTCTTAATAATCTTTCAATAACTTGATTTTCCATGTGACTATTTCTTAAAGACGTTGAAGCCTTTATTAATTCTGTAAGCAAATTTTCTACTCTTTGCCCATACGCTTTTGTGGAGCAACAATTGCAGACGCCACGTGAGACCTGGGAGGTTACGATTTGGACAGACGAGAAAGTCTTCCAATCGTCAACTGACTGGCGTCTTCACGTGTGGCGGCCAGTGGGTGTCCGGCTTGATCCGAGATACGTCGTCCCTGCAGATCGCAGCGGGCGTATTTCGTGTGGATTGTGGGGTTGGACAAGCGGACAGACTCTGGGCGAATTAGTGGAGATATCTCCACACATGGATTCTGCAGAATATATTCGCGTACTGGAGGAAGTTATGCTTCCAACAGTTCGCGCGGTGTATCCGGCAGATGACATGCCAATAATTCGTCTTATTCAAGATAACTCCGCTGTCCACACTTCTCGTGAAACGCGAAATTGGTTTTCGAATCATTCGGACATCCAAATGGTCGGACATCCAAATGGTGCAATGGCCCGCTAAATCTCCCGACCTAAACATCATTGAGAATGTTTGGGCCGAGATGACCCGGAGATGGCAACCTGAGAGGGAAAGATCGAAATCAGCCATAATTGCGCATGCTCAAAGAATCTGGGAAGAGCTTCGGCACAACCCAGACTATTTGAAGCATTTAATCGATTCGATTCCGAATCGATTAAGTCAGGTAATCGACCGCGATGGATTCTGGACAGACTACTGAAAACCTAACCTCCATTTTGATGACATAACTTCTCGTCAGCTAAACCCCTGGTCGAAAGACCTATAATTTTGTCCACTTTTTTTTTACTATGTCCCAACCGCACGCGCTCAGCAAGCGCTGGCAGCGAGTGAGAGGGTCTTATTGAAAGACCTATAATTTTTTCCACTTTTGTTTTACTATGTCCCAACCGCACGCGCTGAGCAACCGCTGGCAGCGAGTGAGAGGGTCTTATGGGCAACTAGCGTTAGACGCAAGTGAGACGCTCTTATACGCGCTAGGCCACTGCTGCCAGCGAGTGAGAGGGTCTTATGGGCGACTAGCGCTAGGCGCAAGTGAGACGCTCTTATACACAGTGCGGGCTATCTCTGGGACTCCACTAACAGCGAGTGAGAGGGACTTATGCGGTATCTGTATGAAATTGTCTGAGACACTCTTATACGGGACGCCTGGAGTCTGGACAGACATGCCGTCCCTAGCGAGGGGAATAGGCTACCCTCTCTACGCGGCGGCCTGGCTTCCGAGGGAGAGGGTCTTGTATGAAATTGTCTAAGACACTCTTATACGGGACGCCTGGAGTCTGGACAGACATGCCGTCCCTAGCGAGGGGAATAGGCTACCCTCTCTACGCGGCGGCCTGGCTTCCGAGGGAGAGGGTCTTATGGACGACTAAGGCTAGAAGCAAGTGAGACGCTCTGATACGCGCTAGGCCACTGCTGCCAGCGAGTGAGAGGGTCTTATGGGCAACTAGCGTTAGACGCAAGTGAGACGCTCTGATACGCGCTAGGCCACTGCTGCCAGCGAGTGAGAGGGTCTTATGGGCAACTAGCGTTAGACGCAAGTGAGACGCTCTGATACGCGCTAGGCCACTGCTGCCAGCGAGTGAGAGGGTCTTATGGGCAACTAGCGTTAGACGCAAGTGAGACGCTCTGATACGCGCTAGGCCACTGCTGCCAGCGAGTGAGAGGGTCTTATGGGCAACTAGCGTTAGACGCAAGTGAGACGCTCTGATACGCGCTAGGCCACTGCTGCCAGCGAGTGAGAGGGTCTTATGGGCAACTAGCGTTAGACGCAAGTGAGACGCTCTGATACGCGCTAGGCCACTGCTGCCAGCGAGTGAGAGGGTCTTATGGGCAACTAGCGTTAGACGCAAGTGAGACGCTCTGATACGCGCTAGGCCACTGCTGCCAGCGAGTGAGAGGGTCTTATGGGCAACTAGCGTTAGACGCAAGTGAGACGCTCTGATACGCGCTAGGCCACTGCTGCCAGCGAGTGAGAGGGTCTTATGGGCAACTAGCGTTAGACGCAAGTGAGACGCTCTGATACGCGCTAGGCCACTGCTGCCAGCGAGTGAGAGGGTCTTATGGGCAACTAGCGTTAGACGCAAGTGAGACGCTCTGATACGCGCTAGGCCACTGCTGCCAGCGAGTGAGAGGGTCTTATGGGCAACTAGCGTTAGACGCAAGTGAGACGCTCTGATACGCGCTAGGTTACTGTCCTGCAGTGTACATACATCCAAAAATTCTAGCAGTGTTTCGGGTTTTTCCCCGTTAAATACCTTAAGTGTCCTTCTGGCTTCTTTTAATGTCATATAGGTAGTTGGAGTTCTTCTCCTATTAGGCCTTATTGGTGCAGGGAAACGGGCTTGTAAATCCGCGACTTGTTCTCGCAATCTTGATATTTCGCGATCTATTGCGGAATCGTTTATATCGAATGATTCAATAGGCGGTCTGGGAGATTCCCTTAAGGGTGCCGCTTGTTCCTGCCCTTGCTGAGCCATATTGTCAAGTAGAGAGTAATTTGTTGACTCGTGTGTCCACTGTCTATTTAGGTTGACGTTGTCGTTTCCTAGCCTCTCTAAAGTAGGTAAGAGATTTCTCTGAGCTGAAGGAAGGGGTGTCCTGTTGGGACCCTCTCTTCGGTTTATGTGTAGGTTTTCCCCGACTACTGGCTCTGAGTGGCGGTTCAAATATGAATCTACTGACCGCGAACCTGTCTGCCCTAACACGGAGTCGCGATTAAGATCGTTTTGAGGCATTAGGAGACATTTGCAATTATGCTAGGCTCGGTTTACAATGGTTTGCTTAATGCTGAGTTAGTATTATCTTAACTTACAGTAACACGTAGTTCTGCATTCTTTGTTGAAATCTGAGCTGCCAATGGGGATGTCGTCTTTCTGCTTGCCGTAGGTCGTGAGTCGTTGCTCTGGCCTCTTGGTGTCGAATCCTGGTTCCTCCTTGGGAAGTTGGATCCGTTTTTCTTCTTTCAATTAGGTTTCGTTTTTTGTTTCACTTAGGTTTTGTTTATCTTTTCCACTTAGGTTTCGTTTTCTTGTTTCACTTAGGTTTTGTTTAATAGCGCGTACATAGATCTTGTTTTATTTTATACTTGGGTTTTAGAGAGTCTCGATCGCGTTTGGTTATTTTACCGAAACACTTTGGCAATCCCACCGCTGCCACCAATTGTTGTGAGCCCAAATACAGGGTTCACGGATTCGACTGCCGGAAAGGGTTTTCGGGAGTCAGGTACTTAGGGATTCGTTGCCCGAGTAAAAAGTTGGAACTTAACTCTCGATAACAAGTAAAAGATTTATTTGAAACAAAACAAGTTACGTTAGAATACACTATTAGAAATAAACCGTAAACGTGGTGAGTACAAAATCACGAGGCTGGAGGTTAGTACTTCGACTAAGTTACCGTAGTAACGCTTCACTCGTAGCTCTCTTACTTCGTCTGACGAGCCGACAGGCTGTCCGCTTTTTATAATCTTAATTATGGAATTTTTTAGAGATACAATAACCAAGGATTGTTTCTATATTTCGCCATGGTGTCGGTGATGTGTCTCCTTTGTTTTCATAATATTGGCGAGTGGAATGTGCCGCGTCGCAGCGTGGCCATTCTGTCGCTTCTGACGTAGGCGTGTTTCCAAATCTATATTATGGTTTACAACAAGTTAAAGATAGGTGCGTAGCAGTTACAGTGTCTAAACACAATTTTTTCGAGATTTTCAAAAAAGTATCGTTTGTACCACTTTCCTATCAGTCACCTTCCAAACAGTATAGTCTCTAGTACATCTCCACTGCGTTCCATCGTTTTACCTCTACAGTTTTCTTTTAAATTCAAGTTAAGTGTGTAGCAAGTACAACGCATACACACAATTTTTTCGAGATTTTCAAAAAAGTATCATTTGTACCTCTTTCCAATCAGTCCGCTTCCAAAGATTACAGTCTCTAGTATATCTCCACTGCATTCCGTCGTTTGTACCTACACAGTTTGGTTTTCAGTTCAAGGTTGGTGCGTAGCAGGTACAGTGTCTATACACAACTTTTGCGAGAGTTTCAAAAAAGTATCGTTTGTACCTCTTTCCTATCAGTCACCTTCGAAACAATATAGTCTCTAGTACATCTCCACTGCGTTCCATCGTTTTACCTATACAGTTTTCTTTTAAATTCAAGTTAAGTGTGTAGCAAGTACAAACGCATACACACAATTTTTTCGAATCATTCAAAAAAGTATCATTTGTACCTCTTTCCAATCAGTCCGCTTCCAAAGTTTACAGTCTCTAGTATATCTCGACTGCGTTCCGTCGTTTGTACCTACACAGTTCTCTCTTCAGTTCAAGATAGGTGCGTAGCAGGTACAGTGTCTAGACACAATTTTCTCGAGATTTTCAAAAGAGTATCGTTCGTACCTCTTTCCAATCAGTCCCCTTCCAGAGATTATAGTCTATAGTATATCTCCACTGCGATCCGTCGTTTGTACGTACACAGTTTGCTTTTCAGTTCAAGATAGGTGCGTAGCAGGTATATACCTCCACTACGTTCCATCGTTTGCACCTTCAGAGTTTTCTTTTAAATTCAAGTTAAGTGCGTAGCTATTACAACGCATACACACAATTTTTTCGAGATTTTCAAAAAAGTATTGTTTGTTCCTCTTTCCAATCAGTCCCCTTCCAAAGATTATAGTCTCTAGTATATCTCCACTACGTTCCATCGTTTGCACCTTCAGAGTTTTCTTTTAAATTCAAGTTAAGTGCGTAGCTATTACAACGCATACACACAATTTTTTCGAGATTTTCAAAAAAGTATCATTTCATACAATAACATACATACAATAGTATGTATAGTTAATATTTACATACAATAGTTAAAAGAAATTGCAAGCTCTCAAAAAATTATCCCCAGAATAGTGTAATCGGCAAAAATAAATTAATAGGTACATTCAAAAATGTATCGTTTGTACCTCTTTCCAATCAGTCCCCTTCCAAAGATTATAGTCTCTAATATACCTCCACTACGTTCCATCGTTTGCACCTTCAGAGTTTTCTTTTAAATTCAAGTTAAGTGCGTAGCTATTACAACGCATACACACAATTTTTTCGAGATTTTCAAAAAAGTATCATTTGTACCTCTTTCCAATCAGTCCGCTTCCAAAGTTTACAGTCTCTAGTATATCTCGACTGCGTTCCGTCGTTTGTACCTACACAGTTTGCTTTTCAGTTCAAGATAGGTGCGTAGCAGGTACAGTGTCTAGACAAAATTTCTGCGAGATTTTCAAAAAAGTATCATTTGTACCTTTTTCCTATCAGTCACCTTCAAAACAGTATAGTCTCTAGTACATCTCCACTGCGTTCCATCGTTTGTACCTACACAATTTTCTTTTCAGTTCAAGATAGGTGCGTAGCACGTACAGTGACTAAACACAATTTTTTCAAGATTTTCAAAAAAGTATCGTTTGTACCTCTTTCCAATCAGTCCCCTTCCAGAGATTATAGTCTATAGTATATCTCCACTGCGATCCGTCGTTTGTACGTACACAGTTTGCTTTTCAGTTCAAGATAGGTGCGTAGCACGTACAGTGACTAAACACAATTTTTTCAAGATTTTCAAAAAAGTATCGTTTGTACCTCTTTCCAATCAGTCCCCTTCCAGAGATTATAGTCTATAGTATATCTCCACTGCGATCCGTCGTTTGTACGTACACAGTTTGCTTTTCAGTTCAAGATAGGTGCGTAGCACGTACAGTGACTAAACACAATTTTTTCAAGATTTTCAAAAAAGTATCGTTTGTACCTCTTTCCAATCAGTCCCCTTCCAGAGATTATAGTCTATAGTATATCTCCACTGCGATCCGTCGTTTGTACGTACACAGTTTGCTTTTCAGTTCAAGATAGGTGCGTAGCACGTACAGTGACTAAACACAATTTTTTCAAGATTTTCAAAAAAGTATCGTTTGTACCTCTTTCCAATCAGTCCCCTTCCAGAGATTATAGTCTATAGTATATCTCCACTGCGATCCGTCGTTTGTACGTACACAGTTTGCTTTTCAGTTCAAGATAGGTGCGTAGCACGTACAGTGACTAAACACAATTTTTTCAAGATTTTCAAAAAAGTATCGTTTGTACCTCTTTCCAATCAGTCCCCTTCCAGAGATTATAGTCTATAGTATATCTCCACTGCGATCCGTCGTTTGTACGTACACAGTTTGCTTTTCAGTTCAAGATAGGTGCGTAGCACGTACAGTGACTAAACACAATTTTTTCAAGATTTTCAAAAAAGTTAGGTACAGTGTCTAAACACAATTTTTTCGAGATTTTCAAAAAAGTATATATTGTGACGTGTACCGTTCATCGGCGTCGCATACAAATAATCCCGTGGCTGCTCCCAACGTGCTGTTATCAAAGAAAAGATCCGAAGATCTAATTGTTGGGCGCCAGGTGCGGCTTTCCCGCACCACCAGTGCGTCCTTTACTCTCGCATCAGGCGAGTACGCACCAAAAAAAAAGGTGACTCTACGCTCGACCAGCAGCGTAAGGTATCAAAAATATTATACTAAGTCAGTTAGTATAAATTTCCAAAAATTGAAATATCAATTGAATAAAGAGGAGGATGCCATTCCTAATAACGAAATCGAAAAATACGTGAATAATGTAAGGCAAAGAAAATAATTATTTAAAATCAAAATTCAATAGACCAAAGCGACATATAACGTCGGAAAAGATCGAGAAGCCAAAAAGATATTTACTTAGAACAACCGGACAGACTCACGGGGAAACGGCCAAGCCGGAGACGCCAGGACCCTAGGTGTTTCCACGTGGCCGAGAAGATAATCGGTAACTTAGAAAATATTCGACAATTCCAAAGCACTAAATTACCGCAAAACACAATTAATTACAATATATATTCAATATACTAGGTATTCTACGATAATAGAAGAAAAGCGGAATAAGATAACGGAATCCGGTACTATCGTCCTTTTACTTAGAGGGACTGGAACGACATTCAGTCCCGGTAAGCGAGAAAATTTGCCGTCGATACAAAGCGCCTAGACGGGATTGCTTCAATTAAATTCACAAAATCTCCAAAATAAAGGTAACGGAAGGTGCTCACCAAAGTTATCAGGTATGGAATCGAGGAAATCGGTCCTCTGACTTCCTTCCTTCCTTCCTTCAATATAATATAATTGATATAACTGGGAAATCTTAATCGGTCGAATCCGGCTCGTCTCTGATCACTCGGAAGTACTTTGTGAAATCAACCACTGGCTAAGATGCTCCAAACGTAAGTGAACGAGCCGGAATTCGTCGCTAGAGGAAGAGCCCTAGGGCCCCCCTCCATAAATTATTAATTGCTAATTCGCACGGTAGAGCGATAACACAATATAATAATACAGAATAGGTAAATCAAACGCTTGACGGTAGCCAGAGACGAAGCATTAGGCGCTAGAGTCCGAAGATAGGCGGAGAGAGCCGAGCTGAGCGCGGGAATCCTTGGTGCGGCCGATCGTGAGTCCTCGGTGCGAGCAGTAGGATCCAGCAAAGAGTAGGCCCTGGTTTCTTCTTCGGGGGCCACTGATAACAGGAGCGCTAGGGAACCTTCGGCGACTGGGCGGCACGATAGAGGATTATCCTTTCCTCCTATCGGCGGCACGAGTGGCGAAGGCCCTTTTTGCGGTCCGTATGGGCGGCCGGCAGAAGTAGTAGAGGGATCCCATCCCGGGTCTCCTTGGCTCCACGGAAGTCCTCCGGAACGAACAGCAGTTTGGTCCAGCCTCTGTCGATCGCTCGTCCGGTAGCTCAGGAACTCTCTTTGGCGGTCAGCCTCGTGCTCGTGGTGTAGACGTAGATTTGCCCAGGACGGTAAAGAAGGTAGGCGAGTGCGAATAGGAAAGCTCAAAAAATAAAAATAAAAACGAAAAAAGCAGAAAGGCGAAACAGAAATAAGCAGAAAGGACGACAGGCGGAAACAGAGCGGAACAGAAATAAGCAGGAAGGACGATAAACGGAAACAGAGTGCATAAACGATAAGCGAGACAAGCAAAGTCGTCTTTGGAATGTCGGGTGACTGACGTTTGGAGGATCGTTGCAGGTGGATTACGTTTGTTCCCTACTCCTAGCAATCTTTGTGACTGAATTTCCGAAATTCACGTCACAACTCCCCCTTCCCTAGCGGAAGCCGTACTGGTGACGAGACCTTGCGTTACCGGAGATCCAGAAAAGAAATCTACCGCGAAAGGTCGACGGTGCCAGGGAGGTTTCCCAACATTCGTACGCGAAAATTCACGTCACAATATATATTGTAACAAAAATGTTACAATAAACTCCTCCGCACCACCTGGATCGAGGGACCACCGGCCCCGAGCACGAATATCTCGTACTGTATTGGGAATTACTGTTTATTGCGTCTATTTAGTGTTTTAGGTCTGTTGTATTTAGAGTTAAGATCCCATCCCTCCACCCTTCCCCCCCTTCCTCCGTCCCTATAGGACACTGGTTCAATGACTGTTATCGTGGACCCTCAACGAGGACAACAGCATCCCAGGAAGGATCGAGAGAGTGGCTACGTTGCCGAGGCAACGGAAGGCAGGGATGGCATGGGCAGTGAGGAAACAGCTGATCGAGACTCCCGTGGGATGATGCCCGCCAGCCCGCCACCATCGCCACAGAGATGCAGCCCCGGTGCAGTCCCGTCACACGGGTAGTAAAGAGGCTCGTGTGACAGCGGTGGAGCCCTCCCCCTCCGAAGCCGCGGATGTGCCCGGGAGGAATTTTGACAGGCCTGGAGGCCGCCATGTTGCTCGGTGCGCGACAGCCAGCCAGCGCGCCGGCGAAGCCAGCGCCGTACCACCCGCTCGCGAGGCCCTGGAAGGCCCGCCAGCGGAAAGGACCAATACCCTGCCATGCTCGAACTGCCAACCAATGCCGAAGCACGTAGCCCTCTCAGTCCAGCGATCCAACCAATCCCCGAGTCCCTGGAGGCCTGTGAACGGAAACAACGAGGACCAGAAACCGGCAAGAAATCTCCACTTCGAGCCAGGGTACCGTTAGCGAGAGAGTACAAATTTTGCGATAGTGCGGAGAGTGAGAATGATTGTTGCGAATTTTGGATTTTATCGAGTATATTGAGTGAGTACTATTTTGTGTGATTGAGTTTTCCCTTTTTGCCACCCTTTTCCCTACCCCCTCTTCCTACTTGCGCTTTTATATTGAATATAGATCCCCTTTTGGACTTAACCAGCCGTCCCCACGTGGACCCGCCTTTTGTTCTTTTGCGTACCCCTTTCTTTTTGAGTTTTAGCCTGGCCTTCCGCCAATCGCGTGCGGCCAGTAGAATATTGCGTGCGTTCTAACTTAGTATCTTGCACCCTTTTTGGAAAACCCCGTGCCCTTTCCCTTCCCCGCCCGTTTTTGGATATTGTAAAGTCCGAGGTATTTGTAAGTAGCTATTATAGCGTTCGGGAACCTTCCTCCCTGAGACCCCTCACCTCTTTCCTGGCTAACCGTGCCTTTTCGAATCCTAGTAAATATTCGAGGACCTTCTGAGGTCACTCGACGATGCTACGCCGTTTAAGTAGCTGGCGCCCAAAGTATTGTGTTTGCGTATTATTTCGTGCCGGTAAGCTCTCCTGTCCCTCCTACCCCCTTGCCCATACCATACCCCTGCGTTCCCCGACTCCCCTTCCCACCAGCCCGTTTAATGGTCCCTTCCGACACCGCGTACTCCCGAGCGAGCACCCGCGTGTATTGTTTTGATTGCGTGTAGTCTAGAGTTGGGTCTTTTGCGTTATTACATTGCGAACATCCTAGCTTCTTTTTGAGTATCTTTTCTTTTCTGCCTTTTGCGTTGCGTTATTTCCTAATTCTTCTGTACACCGACATTTTACTTGTTAATTATATTCTTTTCTATCTTACTCCGTGTTCCCCTTTCTTTTGCGTTCCCCTTCCCCTGTGTATTGCGATAGCTAGTTTGCGCGGACTCTGGGCGATAATAATCTGCCCAGCACGTCATAATATACAGGGTGTATCTTTTATCTCTGCCACCCGAAATAACTCGGTAATTATCGATGTAACAACAAAATGTTTCAAACAAAAGTTGTACGGTGTGGAGGGGGCCATCAAATGCGACCAAATTTTTATTTCCGTGTAAGCGTTGACGCACAGTGAAGGTCACCTTCACTTTTTTAAATAGAATGGTACATTTTTTTTCAACCATCTTCTGAAGCACCTCAAGTCGCATTAAAAAGATTAAGGGGTCAAAGTCGTTCAAGGTCATTCAAGGTCAGTATCGATGATATAAATCTAAATATCTCGGATCACTACCAAATATTTGGTATTTTTAAATTTATAATTTATTTTAACTGATGTTCAAAATGACCTCCATCAGCCTCTAAACATTTTTGCAGTTGGATAATCAGACACTGTTTCGATCGTAGAATGCTTTTTGGAGTGATGCTGTTACATGCATTGATGATGCGTTCTCGCATATTCTCCGGTGTTGTAAGCATATCTTGATAAACTTTATCCTTCAATGTTCTCCATAAAGAAAAATCGAGTGGAGTTAAATCCGGTGATCGAGCAGGCCAGCCTATTCGTAATCCTCGGCTAATCTGCTTATTACTAAATTTTCGGTCGACAACATTGCGAGCTATCCGTGCAAAATGGGCTGGACAAGCATTGTGTTGATACCAGAGTTTTTGCCGATCCGACAAGGTTAGATCTTCAAGCAGCACAGGTAATATTTCTTCCAGAAAAGCAGCGTACTAAACTCCAGTCTGATTACCATCAATGAAGTGTGGACCAATAATTCTATTTTTCCATATACCGCACCACACACTAACGCTCCATGGTCGTTGATGAACAACTTGTAGCCATCTAGGATTTTCCTCCGCCCAATAGTGCATATTGTGCGTGTTCACTTCTCCATGGTTTGTGAAAGTTGACTCGTCAGTAAATAATACATCATTAAAGAATTGTTCGTCCATCCGCAATTGCTGCTGTGCCCACAGACAGAAGTTGATGCGATTTTGAAAATCATTTGCTTCGAGAGCCTGATGCAGCGACATTCGATATGGATGGAAATGATGACGATTGAGGATTCTCCACACACTTGATGTCGAAATCGGATATTGTTTTGAGAGAGTCATACAACTAACATGATGGTTTATAGCAACGGCACCCAAGATATCAGTTTCCGCATTTTCCGTGGTTCGCGTTTTGGTACGATTTTTCTCAGCAGAATCAGACGTGACTACCGAGTCAAACGTTCGCCAACTTGGACACTGTCGATTTGGAAATTGCTCAGCATACAGCAAACGCGCTCTTGTGGAATTTTTTCTTGCTTCACCGTAACACAGTATCATGTCCACTTTTTCGAACTGCCGGTACATTTTCAAATTATGAATAGCTTTTATCCAAATACGAAATCAAACTGAACGACAACCTCGATTGAGCTACATGCGATACAGTTGTGCGTCCACTGGGACGCTACGTATACAAACAAGAATGTTTATAAGACTACCAAATATTTGGTAGTGATCCGAGATACTTAGATTTGTATCATCGATACTGACCTTGAATGACCTTGAACGACTTTGCCCCTTTAATCTTTTTTATGTGGCTGGAGGTGCTCCATAAGATGGTTTAAAAAAAATGTCCGATTCTATTTAAAAAAGTGAAGGAGACCTTCACTGTGCGTCAACGCCTCCACCGAAATAAAAAAAAATTGGTCGCATTTGATGGCCCCCTCCACACCGTACAACTTTTGTTTGAAACATTTTGTTGTTACATCGATAATTACCGAGTTATTTCGGGTGGCAGAGATAAAAGAAACCCTGTATATTATAACTATTATTCCTATTTGTTACATATATATTATCACTATTTTTTTTATACGCTATATCTATTATTATTAATTACATGTTATTGTTCCTATTTGTTTTTTAATATACCTGATTTTAATTATATATATGTAAAGGAAAATATCCCTTTAATATTGAATTCTACCGCGCTACGAGTAGGTAAGGTAGGGAGAGACCTAGCCAATAGAGAGAAAGAAGAGGTTAGGGAACAATGGGACTCAACGAGGTAAAACTAGAAAGTGCAGAGACACATAATTAGAAAAGAAATAAATATAGTAATAAAAAGAGGAATTGACATGAGAGACAGTAACCCTAAATGTCATTTCTCTATTCACAGGTAGGAAGAGTGTAAATAATGTACACATTATAGAACGTAAGCACAAAATAAAAGCAATTCTCTATTCACAGAGCAACACGTGGCGGTTGATCGTTTAAATTCCCAAATCAAATAACAAAAAAGGGGCAAAAGGCATTATATATATATTGTTACGTCTCAGCCCTCCTATATACGATATTAGTTAACCCATACATATACACAGCCACTTATACCCATGGCTAACCATATTATTATTGTTATACCCTAACCTATACAGACATTATACACACACATATGTCGATTAATCGTTTGATATAACTAATTTTATTGATTTATACTTATAAGTTTATACATTTGTCTTATTTTATAGTCCATTATATTATTAGAATCTTTAATTATGTGATCACTTATTTGACCGGAAAAATGTTACGCTTATTATTTCTATCAGGTATTATGTTCTTCAGGAATTTGTCATACCAATCCTTTATTATGTCTTGAAATAAAAGATAAACCTGAAGCTCCTCGAGACTAGCAGTACTCGCGAGGTTTCAGGTACAGAATTGGAAGACTCAGGTATGCAACAACAGATAGATAATTGTTAGTATTCTGATTTGTTAAATGATCACTGAGAAAGGGAATTAAAGACCAATCAAATTCATGAGAAGTAATGGAAGGGATAAGAAACGAAGTCTTTAAAAGGGGTTGGAGAGCCTAAAAAGTCAGTTTTTCAGTTCGAGTTCTAGTTCTTGACCAGTGGAGCAGTGTGGCGTTGTGAAGTACATCAAGAAGTCTTGTAAAAGAAGTGCAAAGTAAAAGTCAAAGTTAGAGTCGAAGTCTAAAGTTCTAAGAACTTATATTCTCTTCAATTCAGTTTTTCGAAGTTTATACAAAGTGAAGCATACCTGGTGACTCTAATCTGCGAGTTTTGTGAACCATCATCATCATTATCATTTACAAACCCGTGAATACAATCTCATCTGGACTGAGGGTCCATCCAAACCACCTCATTGAATCTTCATACTTCCAAGGAAAGCAATAAAAGGAAACAGTTGAATTCCCTGGAAATCATTGGGTAAGCCTATGAGTGCACTCACATACAATCAGGTACACACAATAATTAATTCATTCCCAGAATATCTAACTTACATAAAACGGATAAAGAATACCCGAGCAAAGAATCAATCAATTCGTTCAGTTAAAATTCGTTCTAGTTTCATTAATCAGGATATCATATCAGACTCAAAGAATAACCCTCCTCGTATCGATCAAGGTATCCTCTGGAACCTATTTCCTATTTCTACCGAATCTTATCTGCTGGAACAATTGACATGACGCGTGGACGTACCGTTTAGCATCAGCAAATCTGACCAACGAACCATCCTAACTACCTTTTCTAAATCAGCATTCACGAAATCTCTTGAATATTGAACGTAAGAACTTAACCATATTCTGCGTATTTAGAGAGCGATCGTAACAATATATATGATAATGATAGTTAGATAGTTAGAACGTAGTATGATAATGATATATATATTGTGACGCAAATTTTATACTTTAACTTATCCGCCAGTGATATAAAACTGAGACTAAAGAAGAATCTAACCCCAAAGTCTACTCGCCGAGACGCAGCTATCCCTATGCGTTTTACGCCACAAATTTAATGCTCTATTCCCCCCGGGACGCTATACCGAAATTTACCGACTGGGCGCCAGACGCACCGTTGCGTCACGTAAAGAGACTATACAAATTCCCGGAAAGAACAGAGGAAGACAACCGAACTAACTCAGATGAGGGAATGGCAGAGGGGCAGGGAACGCCAAGGTGTTGGTGAGGTAGCCAGGAAGAAGAGTGAGAACCCGATATAGAAAACAATAACAACTGCCCTTTTATTCAGAACAAACTTAGAATGCAATAGTTAACAATTATGAAATTCCGAAACAAGTGAAATAATAATCTTAACAAGATTCCATTGACGAAATACAAAATATAGAATACAACATACCAGATACGAAATACAAAATGCAAAACGATACGTGAACTCTCGAGAAGCGAGACGAACACGTTACAATACACGCAACGATACACGAGTTCCCGAGAAGTGAGAACACGCGGATTCTCTCTGTTAGGTATCCAGGGTTACGAGACTTTGCGCTATGGAAAATTACAATAAGCCAGAAATATTA
>NW_014333559.1:28018-28195 GCF_000341935.2 Cephus cinctus
ACAATACACGCAACGATACACGAGTTCCCGAGAAGCGAGAACACGCGGATTCTCTCTGTTAGGTCTCCAGGGTCACGAGACTTTGCGCTATGGAAAATTACAATAAGCCAGAATGTTAAATGATTCAAAAATAAATTCGATACACGGAATCTTTTCCAGGCTAGTGGTACGATATTC
>NW_014333560.1:0-1544 GCF_000341935.2 Cephus cinctus
CGATTTACGCATCTTCTTCTCCCCTTGTTCCCTCAGTCATAAGCATCACACTTCTTTATTCTTTCTTTCTAACAATCTTCCTCTTTTCCCCTTCAACAACATCTTCCTTGTCTGCTGCCACCAAACTTTTCTACTCAATTTTCGAATCTCCTATTCCTTTCTACGTCTCCATGCGTCTCTCCTCCTAATATAACCTTAAAAACTAAGTTTTTAAAATGACTTTTGGAAAAGGAAAAGTCCAAAGTGGTAGCGTATGTATCATACAACACGTATATTATATTGTAGTGATATATGTAGTATATCTCTAATGGTACTGTTATTTTTAATCTTTCGCATGCCATATACTGTATACGTATACTGTATCATTATTGCATTTGTCCAATAAATTATCTTGTAACACTTATACACTTTTCGAATCTCCTATTCCTTCCTATATCTCCATCACTCTCCTCGTAGTATATCCTTAAAAACTAAGTTTTTAAAATGTCTTTTGGAAAATGAAAAGTTTGAAGTGGTAGCGCATGTAACATACCACAAGTATATTATATTGTAGTGATATATTTTAATATATTTATAATGACATTGATATTACTAATCTTTCGGGGATTATATATGTACATCTGTACTTTGTATACTGTATCATTATTGCATTTGTTGAATAAATTATCTTGTAACACTTATACACGTTGATATTATTTTGCCCTATGCGAATATCCCAGAGTACGAATGAGTTCTGTCTCTCTCTTACTCTTCTCCGTCCTAACTGCATCCTTCACCTACTCCTAATATAGTTTGAAATTCAATTCTCGAAATTGCACCTCTGGGAGGCTGTATCTCGAAAACGGCTGGGTTTAGGGCTTTTTCCTTGAAATTTTGAAAGATCTCTTAATGCAGAAAGTCAGAATGGTCCATAGAAGAGGCTGGTACAGGTTAGATTGCGATAGGGCCACTTTCAAAAAATTGCTTTACTTTTTGGTACTCGCACACTTTTTTTCGAATTTTGAAATTATCAAACATTCATAGTAAAGAATTTCCATTAGTTTGAATTTTCGCCGATAAGAGGGCAGCACCTCCCGGGCATGATATGTGGCGCCATCTCTGAGACAACGAGGGAACTTTCTCCGATTAAATAATTCTAATTGTAATTTGAAAGTCGCATCGTCGAAACTTTAGTGGATCAATTTTTATTAAAGTATTCGCATTAGTTCGCATTTTCGCCGATAAGGGGGCAGCACCTCCTGGGCATGATAAGTGGCGCCATCTCTGGGAGGACAAGTGAACTTCTGCTGGGAAAATCTTGCAAATTTTAGTTCCGTATATCATTAGTTCGCATTTTCGCCGATAAGGGGGCAGCACCTCCTGGGCACGATAGGTGGCGCCATCTCTGAGACAATGAGGGAACTATCTCCGATTAAATAATTCTATTTCTAATTTGAAATTCGCATTGTCGAAACTTCAAAGGGTAAATTCATGTTAAAGACTTCGTATTAGTTCCAATTTTCGCCGATAAGGGGGCAGCACCTCCTGGGCATGATAAGTGGCGC